>NC_061121.1:118821140-118821889 GCF_002878395.1 Capsicum annuum
CACCTATAGAAAACTCTAGCCCAATCTTTCTACTATCCACATATGACCTGTGTTAACTTTGGGCTATTTTCAGTCTTTGCTAAATTACTTTAACCTTCTCTATGGATTGATAAACAAGATCCGGTCCGAACAAAATAGTTTTACCCACTTCGAATCATCCTATTGTTTATCTACACTTCTTTCCATATAAAGCTTCATATGGTGCCATTTTGATACTTGAATAATTGCTATTATTGTAGCCAAACTCAATAAGAGGTAAATGATCATCCCAGTTGCCCTTAAAATCTATTATACAAGCTCGTAGCATATATTCAAGTCTTTGGATAGTACGTTCCGCTTGTCCATCTGTTTGAGGATGAAAAGCTGTACTCAACTTCACTTGTGTTCCCAAACACCTCTAAAAAGACTTCCAAAAGTTTGCGGTAAATTGGGTTCCCCGATCTGATATAATAGAGATTGGCACTCCATGTAATCGGACTATCTCTTTAATGTACAGCTTCTCATACTCTTCAATTGTGTAAGTGGTCCTAACTGGTAGGAAATGTGCGGATTTGGTAAGCCTATCAACAATCACCCATATAGAATCAAACTTCCAGGATGTACGAGGCAAACCAATAACGAAATCCATGTTTATCATGTCCCACTTCCAGCTTGGAAGATCAATGCATTGCATATAACCTCTGGGTTTTTGGTGCTCAACTATAACTCTTTGACAATTTGGATATTCAGCTACAAATTCTACAATGCTC
>NC_061121.1:118821989-118864514 GCF_002878395.1 Capsicum annuum
CATGTCCCACTTCCAGGTTGGAAGATCAATGCATTGCATATAACCTCTGGGTTTTTGGTGCTCAACTATAACTCTTTGACAATTTGGATATTCAGCTACAAATTCTACAATGCTCTTCTTCATGTCATTCCACCAATACTTATCTTTAAAATCTTGATACATTTTTGTTGATCCTGGATTAATGGAATACCTTGAACAATATTCCTCTATCATAATCTTCTTTCTTAGTCCGTCGACATCCAGCACACATAATCGGTTTTGGTACTGAAGTACTCCTTCTCGCATAAGCTCAAATGCCTTGGTCGCACCACTCTGAACGTTCTCCTTAAGCTGTAATAAAATAGGATCTGCATATTATTTCTCCTTCACTTCAGCTACTAATGAAGATTCCACAGTATTAAGTATGATAAGCTCTTTATCCGGAGTTTCAATAAGGCGAACTCCCAAACTAGCTAACTGGTGAAGATCTTTAATCATTCCTTTCCTTTCTATAAGCGCCATCATAGCCTTATGACTTAATGCATCATCTACCACATTTGCTTTTCCTGGATGGTACAAGATATCAACATCGTAGTCCTTTAAAAGCTCAAGCCATCTCTACTGCCTTAAATTTAGATCCTTCTGATAAAAAATATATTGCAAGATCTTATGGTCAGTATATATATCAACATGAACCCCATATAAATAGTGGTGGCATATCTTTAAAGAAAAAATAACTGCCGCCAGCTCAAGATCGTGTGTAGGATAATTTTTATCATGTGGCCGCAATTATCTAGAAGCATATGCTATTACCTTACCATGCTGCATCAATACACATCCTAAACCAATTCTAGAAGCATCACAATACACTGTATACGCTTCGGTGCTTTCTAGAAGTACCAACACGGGTGTAGAAATCAACTTGTTCTTTAAATCTTGAAAACTCTTCCAAAAGGCATCATTCCATTGGAACTTGGATGCTTTATGGGTTACCTTGGTTAAGGGTGCTTAAATGGAAGAAAAGCCTTTAACAAACCTTCTATAATAACCGGCCAACCCGAGAAAACTACGAATCTCCATAGGCGTTATGGGCCTTGGCTAGTTCTTCACAGCTTCTATCTTTTGAGCATCAACCTTTATCCCTTCACTAGATACAATATGACACAAAAATGCCACCGACTTTAACCAAAACTCACATTTAGAGAACTTTGCATAAAGCTTACAATCACGAAGAGTTTGTAATGCCTGTCGTACGTGATTGGCATGGTCCTTTTCTGATCTAGAATAAACTAGAATATCATCTATAAATACTATCATAAATACATCTAGGAATGGCTTAAACACCCTATTCATCAAATCCATAAAAGTTGCGGGTGTATTTGTTAGCCCAAATGACATAACCAAAAACTCGTAATGACCATACCATGTTTGAAAAGTTGTCTTGGGTATATCCTTCTCTTTGACCCTCACTTGGTGGTAACCTAACGTTAAATCAATCTTAGAAAAGTACTTGGCGCCCTGTAACTGATCAAATAAATCATCAATTCTTGGGAGAGGATATTTATTCTTAATAGACACCTTATTCCACTGCCGATAATCAATACACATCCTCAGCCAACCATCCTTTTTGCGCATAAATAACACTGGTGCTCCCCAGGGAGACATAGTAGGCCTTATGAATCCCTTCTCTAGCAAATCTTTCAATTGCTCTTTCAATTCTCATAATTCTTCTGGGGCCATTCTATACGGAGGAATGGAGATTGGTTGGGTGCCTGATATTACATCAATACAAAAGTCTACTTCTCGTTCAGGAGGCAAATCTGGAAGTTCTTCAAGAAATACATCAGAAAATTTATTTACCACCAAAACAACGTGAAGAGTTGGTGGCTCCGCTTTTGTATCCCTTACTCTAACTAAATGATATATGTATCCCTTGGAAATCATTCTTCTTGCCTTAAAATAAGAAATAAATCTACTCTTGGCGTGCGAATTTTACCTTTCCATTCAAGGACTGATACATTTGGAAAATGGAAATATACCTTTTTCGTGCAACAATCAATTATGGCATAACAAGACGCCAACTAGTCCATACCCATTATAAAATCAAAATCTACCATTTCTAACTCCACAAGATCAGCCATCGTATCACAACCACAAATAGTTACTATACAGTTTTGGTAAACCCTTCTAGCTATAATAGATTCCTCAATTGGTGTGGACACTTCAAATGGCTTAATGAACAGTTCGGGTGTTTGTTCAAACTTTCTAGCAACCAATGGATTGACATAAGATAATATAGAACCAGGATCAATTAAGGCATATACATCGAATAAAAAGATAGACAATGTACCTTTAACTATATCTGGGGAAGCCTCTAAATTTTGTCGATCCGCTAGAGCATACGTATGATTTTGAGCCCCGCTAGAACTCGTGGCTCCTCTATTACCTCTAAAACGACACATTGGTTGTGCACCCCTTCCTGAATAAGGCATCAATGATGATGATGCAACAAATAACCCCATAGGTCGTCCCATACCCCCTATGCCTCTTCATGGGCATTCTCTTATCATATTTCCCCACATACCACACCAAAAGAAAACATTGGTCCCTAGCCAACGTGTGCCCAAATGATAGCTTCCACATTTATTGCATGGCTCTCGAGGAGGTCTTGATGGCTCATATTTCTTTCCCCTTGGTACCCCACTGTCTGCAAACTCTGACTCTCACTTGTATGCCTAAATTGATTTCCTCTGGACCCTTGGAACTGTGGTGGGGCACTAGCTACAGAATAAGAAGGTAATGGCCTAGGTGGTCTAGCAGAAAACTATGGTCTGAACCCTCCGTGGGATGCCATGAACTGCCCTGTAGATCTGGCCCTCTTGGAATATCCTCTTTCTAATTCCTGTGTTCTTCTCTTCTTCCTCTAATCTTCCTTTTTTTGTGCAAAATCTTATATCCTCGCTATGTCCATATCTTTGTTTAAAGTGTCAATAGTACGATCTCTAGTCAGATATAGATCTAGCCTATCAACATATTAATGAACTCTGTCATCCATGGTAGCTATAACATTAGGAGCATATCTCAATAAAGAATTAAATCGGAGACTGTACTCCCCACGCTCATATTCCCCTGATGAAGATTTATAAACTGATCTGCACGGGCCTGACGAATCTTGAATGGAAGATAATGATCAAGAAATGCCTCTTTGAACTCTTTCCAAAGAGCTGGGGGTGCATCAATACCCCTAGATCATTTCTAGTCCTCGTACCAATATATAGCCTCTCCTTTGAATCTATACTCAGCTAACTCCACTGTTTCTCTACCCGTTATATGTATAACATCTAAGGCCCTTTGAATTTGATCAATAAACTCCTGTGGGTCCTTGTTAACTTCTGATCCAGTAAAAGTAAGAGGATCCATCTTAAGAAAATCTTGTGTTCGAAGGCTAGCCGCCCTATCTGTACCACTAGGACCCGTGGTAGGAATGGCTTACCCTTGAGCTTGCCCAGCAACTATACGAGTCAAAAGTTGCATTGTATTTCTAAGATCTTGATCAGCAGCTTTAATAGGTGGCTCTGGGGATATAGTTCTCCTCCTTCTTATTTTTTCCAGAGTGGAAGAAGTTTCTGATGCATGCTCAGCTAGAGCCTCCCTTTGATTAGCTGGTATAGTGGGTGACTTACTAGTCCCCTCTCCAGCAGCCACATCTACTTGTTTACCGGTATTCTTGCTTCTGGTAACTGGCATCATTACTATAATAAGAGAAACAAATGGATTCAGTAGTCAACTATGACTTTATATACAATATAGGCTCTATCGCATGATCTATGACATGAAGAAAAGAAATAATTCCTAAATGTCCATAGCCTCCTATTTATAGATGTGGTGCACGACACACCGATAAAGAAGACTCTACATAGACACGGCTTTGTAGACCTACAAGGACGAACTTCTCTAATATGACTTTTGTCACACCTTAAATCCTATTGGGGCGGACTAGCATCTGTAACCAAGGAGGCCCGAGAGAACCAGCTCATAACCCTATACTTCCCATGCATACCTCTATGACAACCTGAAATTCGGACCGCATCATGTCACATATAAAAGAAAATAATCACCTGTATAAGCTCAAGAACACATATCTATATATATTCAATACTTGGCCGTTGGAGCCATTGCGTCTATTAACAAAACACCACCTTAACTGTACATTAGGTCTACAAAGCCTCTAGACATTACACAGAGTTTAACTAAGGTCGGGACACACCCCTCCATATAACTAACTTCTATACAATTCCAAAAGTGATTGGATATGACACGGAAAGCCCCAAAGTAAACTGGAGCTCACCAAAAGCAGCTGGATATCCTGGCTCCTACTTGTGCGGTAAATGAGCTGAGGTACCTGTACCTGCAGCATGAAATGTAGGTCCTCCATGGGGGATGTCAGTTCAAAATATGTACTGAGTATGTAAAGCTATAGATAATAACACATGATATAGGAGCTCAATAGAAATCAGAAATAAGTGAATAAATCATAATAGGAGTGGACCACACTTACTAAAACTTGTGACAACCTGTACATTGTATTTATTCAATCACTTTACCTTCGTTCTTATCATCTTCGTAATCATTACTATACTGTGTTATGACCATTAGGCTACCTCGAGTACATATCAACTGGGATCAACCCATGATAGGCTTATGCCCCTGGGGTACCACCCATAAACACATAAATAGGTATCGACCTATGATAGGCATATGCCCCTAGGATACCACCCGATAAGAGAAAACTTCCATCACTTAGTTCAATTAATCTTTGAGATTGTTATTTCGGTGGCCACCATATTTTTGATACTTTAAAACAATGATACATCAATAAGAGACATAAATTGACCATCAATGCAATAACGATGAAGTAAGAACTCATTGGAACATCAATTAAGTGTTTTGGAGTCATCAATGCCATAACAATGAAATGGAAACTTATTAGTATATCAATAAAACGTTTTGGAGTCATTATTAGCACATGGATCTTGTTTGAGTAACCGGATACCTTGTGGCATTCATTAGTGCAATAAACATGTAAGATTTGGAAAAAAAGTAAGTATTGGAATGTCTTGACATCTTGTAGGGTGGAAACAAGTTCATTGGTAACGTAGGACATCATTCAAAACCATTACGGATCACATGTTATTGAATAAATTTGGAAACTTTCTTAATAGAACAATTGTTCAATTTCATAACAAAGATATGGTATAGAGTATGCTTTACATACCTGACTGTCAACCTTCAATACTAGTCCCGAGTAGACTTCCCATCTTTCTGGATTACTTATCTACACTGAACATATATACCAATCTAGTATTAGCAACCAAACGTCACAATTTAACTATTTGAATTCACCAAACTAGTGGTGAAGTATAAGCCTTATTTACACCATAAAGGGTGTCACTTTAAACCTCTTATACTCCAATTACATTCACATGCCATGCATATTCATACAACATCCTCCAATATCAAGTTTGGGTTCATTTATCCTTCCAACCAATCCATTAAACCAAATTGAGCCATAGACATAAATAATCATCAATTCAATAGTATATCACCATATCCACCTCCCATAACTCAATTACCATATCCACCTTCCATAATTCAATACAACAAAACCATGCAAAATTGTCCATAACCTTGTTTCCATCACCTTTCAATAACAATCAATACATATAATCCTCTATCACACATATACATATGGAAAAGAACAAAGGCAA
This sequence comes from Capsicum annuum, assembly GCF_002878395.1. Classification (NCBI taxonomy): domain Eukaryota; kingdom Viridiplantae; phylum Streptophyta; class Magnoliopsida; order Solanales; family Solanaceae; genus Capsicum; species Capsicum annuum. The sequence goes on from NC_061121.1 coordinate 118,827,737, forward strand.
AATATTCATACCTTAGAATTAACCTCTTGATTATCCAATCCGATTTTCACAAATAATAGGTGTTGTTCAAAGCTCACGAGATGACAAACGCAGTTATCGGATTACTTTAGAATTTTTACGGTTGAATCAAAAGTAATTTAAAGGTCAAATTTGGCTAGGGTTTGTTCTTTCTTAATGACTAATGATGAAAATAAGTTTTTGAACTCATATATATGTATATATACTTATATTCCCATCCATAAAATAATAGGAAATGACCAAATTGCCTTTAAAATTTAAATAATGTCAAATCTGTCCTTTGGTGGACTGTTTTGATAAGCTAAAGTAGATTGATAATAACTCTTTGCTCCGATATCGGATTTGGGTGAAATTGGTATCGTTGGATGTATAATTCAAAGGGATTTTATTTCAAATAAAGTAGGCCACCTAGTTCGTCCTGTACAAGGAGTTATGGTTGTTTGAAGTTGACCCAAAAATTCGGCTGGCCTCAGTTGTTTGTGTGCTGGAAATTTTCTTGCATATTTACTATTCCCAAATATCTCGGCCACCGTTTTATAGTTTCAAATGTGCTCAATTATATTCGAAATCTATCCATTTTTGGAAATCTTTATATCATTGGAAAGCTTATTCAATAACCTTCGCATGAAAACATTGACAGGCAAATTTTGATATAAATAAAATAAAATCAAAAAATAAATTCCATATAAATTAGACTAGTACACATACTTGAATACACCAATACACGTACTTGAATACGGGGTGTTACAGTAGTACTTCACTGCTCAAAGGTCAGCTTGCTTTCTACATTTGGGAAAGGAGAATGATATCTAAAGGATGTGTTTATTAACTATTTCATGTTAGAGATTCTAATTTCGAGGCTCCTAGTCTTGAATCAGTCCCAGTAGTGAATGAATATTCAGATGTCTTTCTCGAAGATATTCTCGGAATTCCTCTCGAAAGAGAAATAGACTTCTGTATTAATTTTCTTTCAGACAATCAACCTATCTCTATTCTGCCATACAGAATGGCACCATCAGAATTCAAAGAACTGAAAGAACATTGACAGATCGCTTAGATAAGGGATTCATCAGACCCAACATTTCCCCGTAGGGCATAACAGCCTTATTCATGCGCAAGAAAGATAGTTCACTCAGAATGTTTATAGATTACCATCAACTCAATAAAGTCATTGTCAAGAACAAGTATCCTCTTCCCATAATTGATGACTTGTTTGACCATTTTCATGGTGCCAGTTATTTCTCTAAGATAGAACTTAGATTTGTCTATCATCAGCTCAGATTTAGGGAATGTGACATCCCAAAGACAGTTTTTCGTACGCGGTATGGTCACTTTAATTTTCTAGTCATATCATTTGGTCTTACCAATACCCCAGCCGCTTTCATGGACTTGATGAAATGTGTTTTTAAGAAGTACTTGGACATGTTCATCATAGTCTTCATATATGATATTCTGGTCTATTCCCGTACTGAGCACGATCATGCAGACCATCTCAGAATAGTACACCAGACTCTCAAAATCATTAGTTATTTACCAAATTCAGTAAGTGCAAATTTTGGCTAAGATCAGTAGCATTCCTTGGCCATATTATTTTTGGTGATTCCATTATAGTAGATCCTCAAAAGATTGAATAGGTAAGGAACTGGCCTTGCCCTGTCTCTCTATTAGATATTAGGAGTTTATTTGGTCTGGCTGGCTATTACATATGGTTTGTTAAGGGATTTTCTTCTATTGCATCCCCTATGTCCAGAATTGACTTAGAAAAAAGTTAAGTTTCAGTGGTCACATCCATACGAGAAGAGTTTTCAAGAATTAAAGACACGACTCACCTCATCTCCAATTCTATCATTACCAGATAGTTCAAACAGTTTCATAGTATATTGTAATGCATCTAGAGTGGGTTTAGGATGTGTCCTCATGCAGCATGGTAAGGTCATACCCTACGCCTCCAGATAGTTTAAACCCCATGACAAAAATTATCCAACTCGTGACCTTAAGTTAGCAGCCATAGTCTTTGCCTTAAAGATTTGGAGGCTTTATCTATACAGAGTTCATGTAGATATCTTCACAGATCATAAGAGCCTTCAGTATGTTTTTTCTCTAAAATATCTCAATCTTCATCAGAAAAGGTGTGCAGAGCTCTTAAAAAATTATGACATGAGTGTCCTCTATTATCTGAGCAAGGCCAACATAGTGGCCAACGCTCTCAGTAGACTGTCTATAAGATGTATTTCTCATGTTGATGATAGTAAAAAGAAGTTATTCCAGGAATTCCACCAGCTTGCTAGACTAGGCGTTCGCTTAGTCGACTCTTTATATAATGGTGTATGTGTTCAGAGTAGTTTAGAATCATCTCTAGTATTCGAGCTAAAAGAAAAGCAAGATAAGTATCCTAGCCTTGTCAAGCTAAAAGAGTCAGTTCAGAATCATAAAATAGAGGTTTTCTCCTATGGGGGAGATGGCGTCCTTCATTGTCAGGGTCGTCTCTATGTTCCAGGCGTAGATGACATAAGGCAGTGAATTCTGGCAGAAGTGCATGGTGCACACTACTCTATTCATCCAGGGGCCACTAAGATGTACCGCAACTTGCGGGAGATTTATTGGTGAAGTAGGATGAAAAAAGATATTCTAGAGTTTGTGGCTAAGTGCTCTATATGTCAGCAAGTTAAGATAGAGCATCAGAAGCCTAGTGATCCTATACAGGAGTTGAATATTCCTACTTGGAAGTGAGAAGTTGTGAACACAGACTTTGTGATGGGATTGCCTCGAACTCGTCGTTAGCATAATTCAATATGGGTCATTGTAGACAGAATGACCAAATTAGATCTTTCCCTTCTAGTTCATACCTCTTATTTAGCCAAGGATTACTTCAAGCTTTACATCAAGGAGCTGGTCAGATTGCACAGTGTTTCGTTGTCCATTATATCAGACAGAGGTACCTAGTTCACCTCTTATTACTGGAAAGCATTTCAAAAGGGTCTTGGTACCCAGATCCATCTTAGTACAACCTTTCATACTCAAGCAGATAGTCAAGCAGAAAGGACCATTCAGACTTTGAAAGATATACGAAGGGCGTGTGCAATTGATTTCAAAGGTAGTTGGGATGATCACTTTTCTTTGATTGAGTTTGCATACAACAATAGCTATCATTCCAGTATTCAGATAGCTTCATTCGAAGCTCTCTAGGGTAGGAGATGTAGATCTCCAATCAGTTGGTTCAAAGTTAGGGAGGCCTCAGTCATAGGTCCTGACTTAGTATTAGATGCCTTAGAGAAAGTTCAGCTAATTAGAGAAAGACTCTAGCATGCTCAGAGTCGATAGAAATTTTATGCAGATGTTAGTAGAAAGGATATCGAGTTCGATATTGGTAACTACTTCTACCTCAAGATCTCTTCTATGAAGGGAATGAAGATATTCAGAAAGAAGGGAAAGCTCCGTATTTGATATATTAGTCCCTTCAAAATTCTCAGTCGATTCGGCAAGGTAGCTTATGAGCTCAAATTGCCTTTAGATCTAGCCTTAGTTCATCCAGTCTTCCATGTCTATTTGCTTAAGAAGTGTATAGGTGACCCATCAGTTGTAGTCCCTATTCAGAGCATAGATGTTCAGAACAACCTCTCTTATGAAGAGATTCTAATTGAAATCCTAGACTATTAGACCCATAGATTGAGGAACAAAGAAGTTCCTCTAGTTAAAGTTCTTTGGCAAAGTCAGTCCATAGAGGGAGCTACTTAGGAAGTAGAAGAAGATATGCGTACCAAGTACCCTCACCTTTTCCCCACCAACTTAGATCAAGCTTAAGGTAACATTTCTCCTTAATATTACTCAGTTTCATGATTAGTGTACATCAGTAACTTAGTATTCAGTCTCATGTTCATGTTCCCATGATAAACTTGGTATCAAGTACCACTGTATATTCAATCATGCATTTATGTATCCAATCAGTTATATAGTTATGCATCAGACATGCTTTCTTATTGTGAGAAAACTTAGTTTGTCAGAACTTTCAGTTATGCATTTATGAATCAATTACGCATGCATCAAATATGCATGTTTAGTATGTTATGTTTAGCTTGTCAAGCACGTCCGTCATGAGATCATGTTCCATTTATTCATTTTCAGATCATTGCTTCCCCTCTCAATCAGTCTCATCCGAGGACGAATGTTCTCAAGGGGAAGATATTGTAATACCCGTGCTTTTTCTTAGCTTGAAAATCATCTCAAGGATGTTAGAACATGCTTTGAAATAGGAAATCATTGTTATACAGTTGGTATTTTCATAATTTTAACTTCCTATCACGTGGTGATTGAATAATCTTTCCATCGATAAATAATTCACCCAAATCCAACACCTAAGGGAAGAGTTAGGTCCTTTTTAGTGAGAAAATGTTTGACCTGAGCTTTCAGCGCATCGCAGAGATAGTTCAAATGACAACTGTCAAATTCGAGTATTGTTCTGCGATACTGGCGCATCGCGCCAAACTTCCAGGTCGTAGCTCCATGTTGCACCACCATGCAATTTCCCTATTAGCAATTTCTAGTGACACAGCACGATAACGCCGCATCGTGCCAAGGTCCCAATTCAGGAAATTTTATTAAAAATTTAATTACGTGTCCAAGGTTAAAATGGTTAATCCCCCCCCCTATATAAGCTTTTACACATGTGATTTATCCTTTATTCATCCAAAATATTGATATTTTTCTCAAATACGCTCAACAACTCAAGCTAGGGTTTTCATAAAGGTCCAATTTCAAGAAGGTTTCACTATCAATCTTCATGAAATCATGATCTAAGGTATCCATAGTGTTCATTCATGGACTTCTTTCCTCCATAAGGTCCAAGAATCCCTTTTCTAAACTCAAGTTATGAATTTTCTATATGTTTTCATGTTTTCGCTGCTTGCGTTCATGTTTGATAGATGTGAAATTGGATTCTACTCCATGATTGTTGATAGTTTTTATGTGAGTTTAATTACTATAGCCATAGATTCATGCAACCCTAATATTTAAACCCTTGAATTATGAAATTAGAATTGAATAATGATGTTTACATGTACCATGCCTGTCATATGTTTGATTAAATGCGTAGATGAAAGAATATTGTCTAACTAGCATGATATCATGAAATCCCCTTGTATGTACAAGTTCATGCCCATTACATGTTTGATGAAACGCTCCTATGAATGTTGTATGTATTATGATGTTAGTCAAGTCTTCATGTAAATAATGCTATGTCAGTTTCCTTCTATCTTGTCCTGGGGGTACTTGAACCCGAAATATTCATTGTGTGCCTATATTCATGTCATGTTTTCACAATACTCTCAGTCAAGCTATGAACTCTTAGACTTCATATAGTTTTATGACTTAGGAAAAATTTCTATGATCTCATTACTCAGTCAGATGTGAGATATCAGTAGTATTCTGTCAGCCACGTAAATTCAGCAACTCAGTCCATGCTCATTTTAATTCAGTAAATCATGTTCAGTGTCCATTCAGATGGGAGTAGGAATTTGCATTGAGTGAACCCAAGGATGGGGACTCACCTGTTATATGAGGGTGTGATTCTTAGAAAAAATCCTTGTGTTCCGGAACTGTCTCCAGCATAGGTTAAGACATCGTAGCCTCCAATATGAGGGTAGATAAGATGGCTTAACCTGTTTTGTGAGGGTGCCCACCGTCTTGCTAGAGTTACCTATTATATGAGGGTTACTCACATGTTGTCCTTACCAGTGGCGTGGTATTGACACCCTTCCAATCAAGGCATAGATTAGACCCCAGCTCAGCTATTATAGAACCTTTGGGGCATGTCGGCTAGTTACTACTTCCCACAGTTTTATGTTATATAATCAGGACTATTAGATACAGTCAATCAGTCTCAGTAATAGAACTTAGATAGTTATTCAAATTTCAGGACTGTTAGATGTAGTCAACTCAGATATAGTACAAAACTCAGATAGTTCTATCAGGTTCAGGACTGTCAGCTATAGTCAACCACATTATTAGTTTTACCCAGATACAGTCATTCATGTTATCAGTCATGTAATGTTATCAGTATTCAGAATTAGTAATCACGTTGTCACTTACTCTTTTGTAATTATGTATGCATTCTCACATTCATGTTAGATAGTCAGTTAGCTTTAGCATGCATGTGAACCCTTTCATTTTGCCTACCTCACATGTATACTTAGTATATATGTAATAACACATTCGCGCGATGGGCTTTCTTTTTATGTTACACCATAGGTTCAGAGACATGAGTTCCAGATCAGTATTAGATTCCATTTTCAGCAGTCAGAGTAGAAGTGAGTCCTCATCCTTCGAGGACATAATAATTTTCTACTATCTCATTGATTAGATTTTTAGTTGGAGTTAGTTGGGGACATGTCCCATCAACTGCTTATTCAGATCCTTCAGAAAGTAGAGGCTTTCTGACTAGATGCAGACTACATATAAACGATCATATTCAGACCAGTATTTTCAATTTTGTTTTGGGTATTCTATTACCCCACATAGATGTTACGTTATTCACTTTTGTTCATGATCGAACCTTATGGCCTTTTAGTGCTTGTTTCCACATTATTATGTTATCTTATGCAGTATACAGGTACAGATATCAGTCATGGGTTAGCTTGTGGTCCTTTGGTGTCATGAGCACCATGTAGCGTTCTTGTTCAGCAAATCGGGTCGTTATACTTAAAAACTTAGATGCTTATTTATATCTATATTAACATATATATAACACTAATTTCCCTAAAAAAATTGGCAAAATATGCTAAGATGACATGTCTAAAGTGGATAAATACATCCAACATCACCACTCCATACTTAAAGCCTTATTTGTCCTCCAACACCTCTTTACTCTAAGCGTCATAAGCTGAGGAGACTCTACACTTTCAATACAAGCTAGAAACTCAAGATAGTACTACAATGACCACATAGATTGCAAGTTTCTGCACTAACATGCTACAAACACAATTGAAAGCTCAGAATACTGCTCCAAGACATCCTAGCCTCAAGAATTGACTCACCAAGTGGAAAACTTATGCATATTGCTAAATCTAAGACATTATATAAATCACCCAACATCCATAAAACATGTAGCCTCATAATAAGATAGTTTCCCATAATCACTCACAATAATGCCATTTATAACACAATAGGTACAAGAATTAAATTATGGTCACTCTCACAAATATTTCACAAGTTACAAATAATGAACCATATGCTTACCCTTAGTGTAGTACTCCACTAATATCAAAATATTAAGCTTAGAGTCAAATCTGTTTTTATGGGTTGTAATGCAGGATAAGGGATGGATAGGAACTATTCTGGCTACTAATAGTGACTATCTTCCCTAAGTGCTTTAATACATCTCATTATATAATTAAGACTAATCTCTAACAACCCAATTTACATTATTTCTATCTCCGCACATCTTTTGTTTTGCCCCATCACAAACACTATGGTGGGTGTGTTTTCTATTCACAACTTATTCAATTTGAACAAATTTTTATTCTTTTTCATTCTCAACTCCTAACCACAACACATAACAATTTTCAACACCAATATCTATCACTTTGGGGCTTCAATTTCACCTTTCTCCTAATTGAAATTACAACTCCTTAACTTAATTAATTTTATCCTCAAATTAAGGTCTATCAAAAAAGGGATTGAGGCTACATATGAGGCTACCAAAGAATAAGATAAAGGCTTAATGGGGCTGACTAAGATTATGCACAACGGTAGTTTAAAAGAGGGCATGAAACATGTACATCAAAGAAATGCCTATATCATCTCCTAAACCCACACTCTTTATTTCATTTTGTACACATACCAGGAAAGTTTTAGCATCAGATACAAAAAGAATTATATACAACAACCTTACATCATACATGGCACATTCTCAACTCATGCAGGATCATCATAGACACATAACCAAACGATCATATGAATTCAAACTAAGCCAACAAGTACAAGAGTCATAATCATGAGGCTAGGATTTTATAAAGTAGTAATTCACACAATCAACATGCTTTTTACAATCAAACACTTGCAGTAAAATATAGCACAAACAAGAACATCTTATTTATTCCTAACATAAAAAAAATTAAAATTACTCCTAAAAATGGGAATTTCCCCACCCCACACATAAAAATCTACTTTGACCACAACGTATACTTTAAAACGTAGAGATAGCAGTACTCCCTGAGTCCTCTAGGCTTTGCTAGTAGCAGCTTTACATATTAACGGGGTCTATGGACCCCACACTTAGTCTTCACCTTACTTCTTAGCTCTATTTTTCTAGTACTAAGACTTCCCATCGACTTGTGACTCAACAAAAAGAGATACTAGTGAAGTGAAAACTAAAAATACTAAAAATAAAACACTTAACTTGGGTTACCTCCCAAGAAGGGCTTGATTTAGTGTTGCGACATAACCCAATCAACTTGTTCATCCACCTTGAAGATATGAATTTTACCCCTAACCATGCACCCATCATTTTTGTTCTCTCATAGGGTAGTGGTGTAAGGATTAAGGAATCAAGAAATTGATGGTGCATGGTAAACCACTCGGCCTTGAAGTGAGATATATTTTTATGTTGCTTTTCTGGTGCAAAATCAAGAATATAGGATTTATTTTCCTCATCTTCACACTCTCCTACTATTTTAGATGATTTCATAGACATGATATCATCTAAACATAATGTAGAAAAATGCTTTGAATTAGGCCCAACCAATCCCACTTCAAAATTTACACAATCTATTACACCTTCTCAGTCATATTCACCTTCTCAACTAATTAGATAGGATCCTCCTTTGGTTTTCTTATCCTATGAAGAGATGGTGGTGGTGGTATCTCTTTAACCTGTTCAGCAACTAAATCTTTTGAATGCTCAGACTTCCTTAAATTATCAGCAACTTTGTCCATAAATGGTAGGGAAGTCAACTCTACATCTCCTCCATAGTTATCGTATTGCGTTCAACTTTTACGTCAATTTAAGTGCAAGACGGTCATCGACGATATACTTACCCAACAATGGTGTCAGGTCGAATCCACGAAGAATAATGTGAGTGGCAACTAAATTAATTTGAAAAGATGGATTTTATATAAATTCAAACCAATAGTACAAAAGGTAAAAATTGGTGGTTTGAAAGGTATCACACTTAATATTTTTTTTAGGGGATTTTCTAGTATTAATTTGGGGCTATGAATACTTAGAGTCTAGGAAATTAGGCACAGATCTTGGGATTATACTTTCCTAGGGGTAACACATGCATGCGTGTGTGATAATTTGATGTAAATTCTAAATGTTGGTGATGTGGTGGGCTAGGTTAGAAATCCTTGAGGCTAGTTTGTCAACAAAACCCCAAGGGTATCACTCATTGATCCTTTTGAGTACCTGATGAGTATTTCAATCAAAACCACCTAATACTTAAATTAGACACCCATATTTCTAGAATAGTTTCTTAAGTATAGTCAACTTCACAATCAACCTTATGTCTAAGATAGTGAAAATTAGTCAAATATGCTAATAAATTATCTATTTTTTCCTTGTTTCACACATCCCTCTTTCATGGATGATGTGAGTCCCTAAAGTTAACCTAAACCCATCTTTTAAGGATGGTTTGAGCTTTCAAGAGTTTAGGATTTTCATCCATCAAACTCATTTGGATATTTGGGGCTTTTACTAACCAATACCAACCAATTTACTCAAGAAAGTATAGAAACCAACATCAAAAACTAGTAAATGCGCAAACAAATCACATATCGCACATGTTTACACCTTATACAACATAATCCCTAGAGGAAAAACTAGCTACTCATAAGATAAATAAGTAAAGATTTTACTCAAAATCTCCATTAATTTCATTTGAGTAAATTAAATGAATATTACTTCAAACTATGAGAACCAACATATAATCAATGGGAGTTCACTAATTCTTCACTTGAAAGTGTCTCCAAAACATTTTTTATCCAAAATTTATACAATATTTTCTTCTCCAAGAATGGATTCTACAAACCCTATAATAATGTCAAATTTTAGAAAATATGGAATGTGATATATGATTAGGGTTTGAGCCTTTCTTTTGTAAAATTTAGAATCAGCCATGTATATTTCCATTTCTGCCCTTATGCTGCACTCTTTCGTTAGGCCGTAATCATAGAGTCAATGCTGCAGCTGTGGTTTCCATGACCATAATTGGCTTCCGCGATCATAACTTGTTAACCTAATTGACTGACCACGACTGTGGTAACTAAGGCCATTTCTGCTCCAGCTCTTTATCTGCACTTTCTTGCGTCCTTTTGATCATTTTTAGCTCTAATCCAAACCTTTCTATCTGATTAACTCTGTGCCTACAAAATATGGATATTAGTGTATTTAATCATAATTTTGTCTTATTTATTCATTCAAAATAATGTAATATACAGGAATATTGAGTGCAAATGAGTGGTAAAATCACAAATCATAATTATCTTAGAAGGTTCTTCATTCAGCTCTTTATCATTCCTCAAAGTAAATGCTACTACTTGGTTAGAAGTTTCACTGTCACTTGGCAAACCACCTTGAGTCCTAGTATTTTCTTCCTACTATATTTACCCCTAGCTAATTCTCCAAATTCTTTTTAGCCACTTGCTGGTTCTTTATGTCTATGGTAACTGTGCGTAAGATGCTAAAATTTGTTTCAGCATCCCCTCCATATGGCTAGTTTGAGTTGAGGCCTGATTTTCTTGAACCTGCTGCTGCTGAAACTATTATTGTTGATTGTTCCATGATTTAATTGGTGGATGCATAGGCCACTCTTGATTTTAGGTGTTCACATAATATTGCCTTTGAGCATAGCCCACAAACATTATTGAATTAAAATTGATAGCACACATTATTTCAGAATGACCACTATTGCCACAAACCACAAACTAACTTGTGGTCTGATCGACAGATAGGATAATATCCACCTCATATTGTGGAGGTCCCATCCACACTCTTCTATCATAATATGGACAATAAGACTCATGATGGGATCTCCATAAAAGCAACAAGAATCGTCATCACTCGAAAGCCATCTATCCCAGGCTGATATGTTATGAAGTGTGAGAAATAAAAAAGCAAAAAGAAACTAAAAAGTTTAATTCCTAAACTATGTACAAATCAATATAGGTAAACTAAAAATAAGATAGTTTCCTAATTACAAGTCCCCAGCAATGGCACCAAAAACTTGTTGTGACCAACCGTACATGCAAGTGTACGTGGTCTCATAAAATAATACAATGGTATTAAATAAAGCCTGAATATCAATCCCCATAGAGACTGTGTTAGCAATTATCTACTTCTAGTTTATCCATTAAGATAAAATAACCAAGATATTTTTATGATAATAATTGAAAGTAAAATAAATAGCACGGAAATCCATTGACTTTGGATAGTTAATGGATAGAGACCCAAGGTTAAGGCTTACAAACAATAATACTACACAAATGAACTTCAATCATTATATTACTTGTCTTGGTTATTCGTTCATAGGGTTTATTGCTTGATCTTAGTCTTACGACCTTTATTCATCTACCTAACTTTAAAATTACAACTACATCGTTAAGCGAGGATATAATAATCTAATTAATTTCATGAAGCTATCATCCTACAGGTGAACCAAACAAGGACTATAGATATATCCCTATCATAGAATCTAATTCAAATTCCTTATTTTATAAAAGAATAAGAACCTTGTTCTATCAATCCCCACGTTCAATGTTTCTATTCCGTTTTCCAAGATTATAAGGTCAACAATGAATGTATTATAAGCTCCATTAATGATTAAAATAGTTATAACAATGATAAATAAGAAACTAGATATGATAAGAAATAAAAAAAAACTCAATTCAAAGTAATAGTAAACATGTTCTTGGTCTTAACCCTGGAAAGGGGGCATTTAGCCACTAGTGGACATAACTATAATCAATATAGTTGAATACATGATTAAATCTACTAAAAATATAAGGAAAACAGATATAAACCCTGAAATAAGTGTTAATCAGTGCCTCTCCAAAGACAAAGAGGTCAAAAAGTCTGTTAAAATTTGTAAATGTCATGTATTTATAGTAGAAGAGGTTAAGGCCATATAGGAATTGGTGAGGAATCATGGGACTTGAACACCGGGATAGAGGAGGCGACACGAGATTTAGTACCTGAATTATAAGGGAAAAAATGGGACTTATTACCCCGGACTTTAATGGGTTACGCGGGCTAATTGTCTGGCCTTACTGGAATTTGCCAACTTCACTACTCACTTCATGTTATGCATTTTCCTTCCCTCCATAACCTTGTGGTGTTGTTTCTAATTTATTTAAATCTTGAATATACATTTTTAATCCTCAAAATCAAACCACTAAGCATACTGCATCATTATAAACCATGGATTAGAGCTCAAAATAACATACATTACATAACAATGTGCTAGAAACACAAGCTAAGACTAGGCATGCTTATGTTGCACTTTAAGTTATTATTCTTACTCTTGGATTGACCCAAATACACTTTTAACATTATGAACCAGTTTTTCAACTCATAAATACACATTTAAACTATTAAGAACTCATTAGACCTGTTAGGATCCTGCACAATAAACAAGAACAACACCTAGCTCATGCTAGTAAAATTAATTTTCTCGTCTAGACTCTAAATGATCATTTTTAACTCAAACTTGTTTGAAAACACCTTAATACATTGTAATAACTTAAACACTTATATTATTATTTATATCTATATTAAAACCTAAAGAATAGAATTTCCCCAAAAACAAGGCTAAATAAGCTAAGATGACAACTCTAAAGTTCATAAATACTCCTAACATCAACCACTTATTAAGTTGGCTAATTAGGTATTCATTGCTTAATATAGAATTTGATTGATCAGTTTTCCACTAATGTCGCATTTCTCTTCTCTGCTAGAGTTTCAGCTTTTACTAATACTATTAGCATCCTTGGTGAGTTCTTTGGTACACTTTGCTGATTATTGCTCTCCAATAGATAGGGAGTTGATTTCTTGTGCTTTAATCCAGTGGTTTATCCTTCCTTGTGATTTTTTTCTTTAGATATATTTCAATTTTATCTCTAGTAGGAACCAACAAAGGTATGCCTAATCTTAGATAGTGAGATTGAGTTTGGTGTTTGACCTTGTTTTAGAATTTTTTTTTTCTCATGTTTGGAATCCCAAATCTTTTGAATGGCCATCTAAAGGTTATGGAAGACTTTGAGTATGGATGCTTACCAATCTAAATAGTGCAGATAGAGCATTTTAGCCTTATTGTTGAGATTTTTGTAGGGAGTTTTAAAGCTTGGGTGTATCCTTTATTTCTAGACTCATGTAAGTTGAGCATTCATTAATCAGCTAAATAAGCCTACACCTAGCCACCTATTTTATCTCTTTTAGCTTAGATGGGCTATGGTTGTTAGGTGTTTATATAATAGCCCGGTTCCATACGGTGATGGTTTCTTCTATTCTTAACCATGACTTTAAATTTTTCATTTGAATTTTGGATTGTATACTCAGTAGAAGTAGTGGGCTTAAGTTGGATTCAACTTGATTTTGTCCTTAGTTGATGGGATATTCTAGAGATTATTTGGTTATGATAGTTGCACTATAAACTCTTGACTATACGTTTTAAGCTTCATTCTGATCAGTTGTAGCCATTTTTGGAGATTGCAGACATTTGTCATCACCAACTATCCATCCAAGTAAGACCTTTTGGGAACATTATTATTTTCTCCATTAGATATTTTGATTAATCAATTTCATTTCTTTGAGGTTAGTGTGATAATCAAGTGGGTTGAACCTGAATAATTCTTTTTCTTTGATTAGAGCGGATAAAATCTTAGGAAAGTCAAAAGGGAGGTTATATTTAGGTGTTGGAGTTGGTTTCATGAGTCATGCTTTGGATTTCCTTCAGTTTGGACTTATTTTTGCTTTGTAGTGCTGGCACAGATGTGTTATTAGTATGTTAATGCTTGGATTTGCGTCCATCAACCATTATTGATCCAGTTAGAGTCCAGCTTGTTATTGTGGTTGAGTCTTGGCTTCTTAGGAAGCAAAGAAAGAAAGTTAGTTGAAAAAGGGACACCTATGGTGAAATATCTTGGAAGCATTGTCTCTCCATAGATGTTATCAAGATAGTCATGGTCAGAGTATGCACGCCTTGTATCTCATCCCTTCAATCTCTTGTGCTACTCCTATCTAATGATTTTTAGGGATGCAATTTCTTTTCGTAAAGGATATTGTAATAATTATCTAGGTAATTTTCTCAGTTTATGCATATTTCTTGCATTTTAAGCCTTCCCACGGCTGCAACAAGTCATTTGTGATTTATCTCAATTTACGGTTATGTTATTAGACAATTTTTTGGGGTTTTTTGATCATTTCCTTGTTTTTGAGATGTTTATGTTATGGAATTTTTCTTGGACTAAATTTTCTAAAAGTGGGCCATGGATAAGAATTCCTACAATGTCGTCGGCTTTAGAACATTGATTTTAGTCCATAGGATAGATTATAGGAAAAATGGATCAATTGGTGTGGGCCACACATTTAGTTAAAATGATCTCGGACGAAAGTTTTGATGATTTTATTGATTCTAAAATTAAAAAATATGTATGGTATCATAGCTTATTTGTCATCTCAGGATTGTGAATTTTGGACTTAGAATATCTGATGTCTGAGGTTACTAGTTCAACCGCTTAAGATACAATTTGAGCGATTAAGTTGTTGTTGCTTTAGCTATATTGGATCATTTTAGCAGCCTTGGCCAAGGGGTGCTTAAGCAATAAATATTCTCTTTCATAGATAATTTTTTAGAGTCTTGGCCACCAATTTATCGATACCCTCTCCCCAATGCCATAATACTTTAGGGATCGAGGATCAACTTTTGTAGCAGTCGCTTAAGAGACTAGATGACTGCTTAAGCAACACCTGCGGTTTGTTAAATCCCCTTCTTCACCCAAAATTCACATTAATTTTCTTGTAGTTTTTCCACTATTTTGAGAGCTTAAACAAGGGAAATAATGAGGAATTATCAATTGAAACTAAGGTAATTTTGCCAGACACTCCATGGTCATTTCCCGTTAATTTTCCCATCAATTTCCAACCCATCAATTTCCACCCCATTTCTGAGCTTATGGAATTAAAAATGATATTTGAATTTCACCGAGATAGATTTTGGTGCATGATCTTACCACTAGTATTTACATCAATCGTAAGATATTTTTGCCTATCTACTACATAATGAAAATTTACTACCAGAGTTGACCTCGAACAATGGAGTTATAGTCTTACACTTTTATCCACGATTTAATACCATGCATCTATTATATATACATCTCTCTGGTACTAAATTAAAAAAATTGGTGATAATGATTATTGGAAATCCTATTTCGGGACTAGGTCAGTCTATATATACTCTAAAAGCCTCTAGGGTCCTCTTCTTTTGTTAGTCGTTGTGCCAGAGAAGAGAGATCCTCATAGGTCCTTACTTTTCAATTCATTAAGCTCAAGGAGGTTTATACACTAGGTACGTTATGGAATTAGGATTAGTTATGGTACTATGGATTTACGTTGCAGTCCTTCATGCATTCACACTACCTATCACTAGTATATTATTAGTTCCTTATGAGGGGTTTTAAATATATAAATTATGATTGTTATTTCTTGAGTTTTTATTTAACCTTCAAATTTATTGGTCCCAATTAGGTATTGTTTGTTCAAACTAGCCAGTTTTTGTATTATTGATATTATGGTTATTTCGTAGTAGGCAGATTATGGAATGGTACTGAGATTTGAGGTATGATTATAATATTTTTCCTTTTCATGGTATTTTACATTACAGATAGTGTATTCATGGTTAAATACTCAATTATAGGCCCTGATCATGCTAGAATTATCCTTTCTACTTGGTCAGGATTTCCTGGAGAGGTTAGATTGAATACCTTAGGTTGTACCATTGAATTAAACTTGTATGCCTATATAAATATATATATATACACACACATATCTATGGTACTACTATATATCCCACTCTTCCCTCATTTATTAGCATCTTATATGCATTCCTAGGAATTATATACTTCTATATATCCCTTTTCTACTCGTTATTTGTATATTGTCCTATGATAAACTATAGTGCTTTAGTTCCTAAGTAGTGCTAGAACAAGTTATTTTATCCTTATTACCTCTATATCCTTATTGTGTTTATCTTCCTAAATAGTTTCCTGTAGTTATATTCTTACTATGTATATTATTTATATTTAAATTATATTTGAAGCTCTATTGGTAGTTGCCTACTCGGTATCACTGTGTTTGCTACTCATACTATATTCTGTAGGTTGCAGATCATAGTACAGGTTATCTCCATTATTGTGTGGATCGTGTGGAGAAACTGTGGATCGGAGATTCAGGGTGAGATCCTAATGTTTGAAGCATTTCTTCTTGTGCTTTCGACAGATCTCTATATTATATTCAAAGGTCATTTAGTGTTTTACCTTGTACTCTTATTATATTAGAAGTTATTGTGCTTATTCAACTAGGTTTAGGGTTTGCCTTATCTATATTAGTCTTTTATCATATTTATTCCTAATTTTCCTACCATTACTTAGGAAAGTCTATAATTAACAGTTACAAACTATGGGTCGGCTTACCTACTGGTGGGTTATAGTAGGTGCCATAATGAAATGAGAAATTAGGTCGTGACACTTTTAAAAATGGGGAGAAATAGTTGATAAATTGATGGGAAATTTCATAAAGAAGGGTTGATTTAATAATCCAAGTACTGCTAAAGCAGCCACTAGTTCACATAAGTGACTACCGCTTAAGCAACCCAAGTGCACTAAAAATTTCTGGCAAGGAAAGTTAGAGGTCGGTAAAGCAACATAGTGTCTGCTAAAATTGTATATGCTTAAATAGACAAGGAACTTTAAGAGGTGCTCATCTGAATAACCAAAGCCTTGATCATGTTAACCTATGCCCTAGTTTCAATATAGGACTATAATTGTCAATAAATCTTAACTCACATTGAGGTCGAATCCTCGAGGAGTGAGTATAGTCTTCAAACCCTATAGTTGTTGATAGCTTCTAACTGTATGATCATAGTGTAAGCAAAATGAAATGCATGAATTAAAATGGGGGACTGGTTTGGAAAAATTATGTTACCAAAATTCAAATCAAACTACAAACTCAAATAAATAAATGTATCTAAGATTTTAATATGAGACAAGTCTAGGGATTTTTCTTTTCCTAGGAGCTAATTATGCATTGGTTCGTGAAAATTGTATGTAATTTCTAGTTACTGATTACATGGGTAGGCTAGATTAGGGATTCTTAAAGCTAGTTTGTCAACCAAACTTCAAGATTATCACCCATTGACCCTTTTGGATCCCTCTTGAATGTATGGTCATCAAATCCACCTAATTCCTCAATTGGGCATCCCTATTTCTAAGAAGATGTGCAATACCTAGGTAACTCTCAATTCACCCTATGAATACGATAATGAATAGAGAATAAGATACATATAAATATTGTTAACTAATGCCTTGTCACCCATATCCCTCTTTCATAGATTATATAGGACCCAAAAGTATACTCAAATCTCTCTTTCAAGGATTATGTGAGGTTTTAGAAATTTGCATTTTCATCCACATATCTATTTAGGGAATTTGGGGTTTTCACCCAAAAATCACAACTAAGTCAAGAAAGAATTAGTAAAACCCATGATACGCAGCCAAGAATCTACATTAATACATCAAAACCCACATATATTTGCACCCTATTTAGACATAATTCCAAGATAAATGTTTAGCTACTCATGCCTACTTTTGCTACCTTGATTTACGCAATTCTTTGGAAGCATTTTCTTTTGAATTTTTCTTTTGAACTCTATGTTATTCCTTCTTTTGATGATTCCTTTCTTTTTCACTTTTTCAATTTCTCTCTTTGCATAGCATCATAGGCATCCATATTTGACTTAAACTCAAACAAGCATATTCTACAATTTAACTTCAATTTCACTAAAATCAAATTGGAAATTTCAACACAATAGTTTCACTTTGTAGGGTTTCAATGTCTCCAAATTCAATTTTCAAAGTGTAGAATTCCAAATAATAAAGGGTTTTTGCCTTACAATGGATTTGGGGTTGGCTAAAGAAAACTATACAAACTCTCCTGGGCATAAACTTGCTATGCCGTGAGTGTTGTATCTTGCTTGCAATCGTCGCTAACGTGACCACTGTAATACTCTCTTGATCATCGATAGTTGACAAATCTTGACTTATTAGGATTGTGACCCTCAGACCGAGGTTGCAGTATATAAGGGTCAGATACTCCTCCTGCTCCATCCTTTTGCACTTTTCTTCCCCTTTTAATCCTTTTTCAGCTCATTTCACTCCTTTTCTTCTTATCACCTACAAACCTACAAATATGGGAATTAGTGTATCAAATGACAATTTTGTCTTATTCATATCATTAAATCATAGTAGTGTTCTTGAATTTGGATATAAATAAGTGGTAACTATAATGCCCTGAGAGTACACCCTAGGCGTCACATGGTGCTTATAGTTTTGGGGGACCACAAGCTAACCCATGCACTGGTACCTATCGTGAGCACTGAATGATAATATCATAATTATGGAAAACATCTAATATTTCCATAAGGTTTTATCACTAAATCAATACTGAAATATTAATCTATAGAAAAACTGAATGAAGCTGGTTAAATACTGATAAACTGACATATGAATAGAAAATTTAAATACTGAATAACTGACTCTAATATCTTAAAAACCTCAAAAACTAAATGAATGTGAGTTGATGGGATAGACCCCAACTAACTCCAACTAACTACTAACTGAGATATTTAATAAAGTAAGCCTATCCATGAAGTATGAGGTCACCATTGCTACTGCTGAGGATTTGATAAGTCTAATAGTGAGTCGAGAACTTAGAGTCAGAATATATGACATAATCCATTATAGCGCAAAATAAAAAGTATGCTATCTGTACTTTGAATATACTGCTATGCTAAATGAGGTAGAATCATATGCATGGTTTCATTAATAGAAATAATAATTAACTAAATATGCATGTAAAGCATAGAGTACTAAATAGAGAGCATGAAATTTGTAGGTACTGAGAATATGTGAAAATTTGAAAATACTGAGTATGCATGAAAAATTTGTAAATAATTAGGATGCATGGTCAAACATACATCATGAACTGAATAAAATTTGTAAACTGAAATAACTGAAATATGTATTCTTTAGTCAAACAACACTAAGACTGAATAAGTGAACTGGGACTATAACCGAGACTGTATCTGAGACTGTAGGAGGTCTCATCTAACTGACATTCCCCAATTTAAGCTAATCGGGGTCCAACCTATAACCCAATTGGAAGGGTGTTAATATCGTGCCAGAGTACTAACGATGGCTGTGTGGATCCACTAAACTGATATAATGTCTAAAGGACTAAAGGTGTCAAATTTGAATTGATGGGTGCCCCTACCAGATAGTCAAGCTTAATCTTATGGTTGACTTCTTATACCCTACGCTGGCTACATTATTCTAGAGTGTAGGGAATGCTATTAATGACTCTGCCTATCTGATGGGGAAGCCGTCATCCCTACACTCGGTCGGTGCTAAATCCTACTCCCAACTGAAAGACAATAAAATACTAGACTGTTCTAAGTTCATCTGACTGGTAACTGACTATTCTGATAATGCTCATAGTACATTCTGAAGACTATTCTGTAATGTAATAATACTAGACTAAGTAACTAGCTATTGATTTCGGGTATTCAATACCCCCAGGTCTCAAAACAATAACAGTAAAATGACACTAAAGCTTGGAGGACAAAACATGAAGGGTTTTATTTAAATCAAGCACTCTTGTACGCATTTTACCAAACATTTGTAGTTCAGGATTTAAAACAATCATGGAATGCCATGGAACATGTTAGAATAGCATGAATCCATCATAATAGCATTAATTCATGGTTTAATTTAATAAGTAATAATATTAAAACTTGGAGGATTGAATAATAAAAATAATTTCATGGTAGCATGGTATAAAATAAATAGTTCGTGGAGATTCATGGATGAAATCATAATCTAAAGCATAATAACTTGAAAAGACTATGAATTGGTGGTTAAAATGGGTTACTTGGGCTCCATGGATGAAAGAAATCTATGGATCAACATCCAACATACCTGGGATAGTGAATTTCTTGAAGTTCTGGGTGAGTTCTTGAGGATTGGCCTTGAACTTGAGAGCTAGGGTTTCTTGTTCTTGAAAAGGGGATCTTTGATTATGTGAGGAATTAAAATAATGATTAATATTTAGTTTGTTTAGGGGTTAAATTTTATGTTTTAGTTTAATTAGGTCTATGGAAAAAGACCCAAATACCCCTAAACAAATTTAAAAATGAAAGCTGAAAACTGAAGATCCTGATTTTTAATCTTGGCGCGGCGTGCCACTATCGTACCAAGCCACTGGAAAAGGGACAATTGGGACCTAGAAAAACACCATGATGCAGAGATATCGCGTTAATCCTTTGAAGTGCCATTTTGGCCACGTCCACGACGCACTACCATCGCGAAGGCCCACTGGAATTTGCCAAACTAGAAATTTGCCTGCTCCGTGATGCGCCAATATCGCGGAGTCACACTAGAAATTGACAATTATCATTTGCAATGTCTCCGCAATGTGCTAAGGTTTAGAATGATGATGTTTAATTCCTTAAACCTTAAATCACCATAACTTCTTATCCGTTTATCGGATTTGGGCGAATTTTATATCATTGGGAAGCTAATTGAATTTCCTATGCAATGGCAGCTCTATGCTACAAATAATGAGTGTTTCAAAAATTTTATATATGAATGATCATGTATTGGGAATTATATTATGCTAGGGAAATACGGGGTGTTACAATATATCCCCTTTGGAATCATTCATCCTCGAATGAAACTAATGAAGCTGCGAAAAATTGCTGGACTGAGCTTACGCACTAAACATACATATTGGATGCATGGGTGACATGTCTAAACTGATGTTTAAATACAAAACTGACATGAACATAATATGCAACTAAAACTGAGCATAATAAAGAGAAATCTTAAGAATATTAGTACCTTATACTGAATCTGGATTCACAGAGAAAAAATGAGGGTACTTGGTCCATATATCTGCCTCTGCTACCCAAGTGGCTCCCTCAACGGATTGATTCTACCAAAGAACTTTGACTAGTGGAACTTCTTTGTTCCTTAGTCTACGAACTTGATTATCAAGAATTTTGACTGTAAATTCCTCAAAGGAAAGACTATTCTAAATATCTACACTTTCTAAGGGAATAACAATAGCTGGATCACTAATACACTTTTTCAACAATGAGACATGGAATACTTGTGTACTGAGGCTAGATCTGAAGGTAACTCAAGCTTGTAAGCTACCTTTTCAAAATGACTGAGCATTCTGAAGGGACTGACATGTCGGGGACTGAGTTTCCCTTTCTTACCGAATCTCTTTACTCATTTTATGGGAGAGATTTTCTAATACACAAGATCACCAACCTCAAGCTTGAGATCCTTTCTCCTCATATCAGTATATGACTTTTGTCGAATCTGGGCAGCCCTAAGGCTTTCTCTGATCAGCTGAACCTTCTCTAACGCATCAAATACTAAGTTAGGCCCTATTACTGCAGCCTTACCTACTTCAAACCAACCAATTAGAGATCTGCATCTTCTGCCATAGAGAGCTCAAATAGAGCCATACGGATATCGTAATTATAGTTTTTATTATATGCAAACTGAATCAAAAGCAAGTGGTCATCCTAAATACCTTTAAAATCAACTGCACATGCTCTCAGCATATCCTCAAGAGTCTTAATGGTCCTTTCTTCTTGATCGTCTTTCCAAGGGTGGAAGGCTGTACTGAGTTGAACTTGGATACCAAGACCCTTTTTGAATGCTCTCCAAAAAATAAAAAGTAAACTGGGAACCTCTATCTGAGATGATAGATAAGGGAACACATTGCAACTTAACCAAATCTCTGAGATAGAGTTTGACATAGTCCTCGGCTAAATAAGAGGTATGGAATGGGAAGAAATGAGGTGATTTGGTCATCCTATCTGTGATAACCTAAATAAAATCATTCTGATGATGGATATGAGGCAAACGTATCACAAAATCCATGTTCGCTTCCTCCCACTTCCAAGTGGTAATACTAAACACCTTTATGGACCCATTAGGTTTCTGGTGCTCAATCTTAACTTGAAGACATGTATATCACTTAGCCATAAACACTGCAATATCTCTCTTCTTCCCACTCCACCAATAGATCTCCCACAAATCACGATACATTTTTGTGGCCCCTAGATGAAAAGATTAATATGCACCATGTTCTTCTGCAAGAATTCATTACCTCAAGTCATCTATACCAGGCACACACAATCTACCCTGACGATGCCACATACCATCTCGTACTTGGGAGAAAACCTCAACATTCTGATCTTTGGCTGATTCTTTTAACTTAACTAGGCTAGGATCTCTATCCTGCTTTTCTTTCACTACGGAAACTAGAGATGATTCTGAGCTACTCTGCACCCACACACTACCCTCTACTGAGTGGACTAAGTGGACACCTTATCAGGTAAGCTGATGGACTTCCTGATCTAACTGCTTCTTACTATCCTCAACATGAGCTACACTACCTATGGACAATCTACTGAGAGCATCAGCCACTATATTGGCCTTGCCTGGATGATAAACAACACTCATGTCATAATCATTTAATAATTCTAACCACCTTCTCTGACGCAGATTTAAATCTTTCTAAGAGAAAAGATACCGAAGGCTTTTGTGATCTTTGAACATATCCACATGTACCCCATACAAGTAATGCCTCCAAATCTTGAAGGCAAACACTACATCTGCTAACTCAAGATCATGAGTAGGGTAATTTTTCTCATAGGGTTTAAGCTATCTGAAGGCATAGGCTTTGACCGTACCTCTCTACATTAGGACACAACCCAAACCTACTCTGGATGCATCACAGTACATAACAAAACCATTTGAACCTCTAGTAGAGTCAAGACTAAGGCTGAGGTTAGTCGAGTTTTCAACTCCTGATAACTCTTCTCGCATGAATCTAACCACTAAAATTAATTTTCTTTTGAGTCAATCTGGACATGGGGGTTGCAATATGAGAAAATCCTTCAACAAACCGATGCTAATAGCTAGCTAAATCCAAGAAACTCATGATATTGGATGGAGAGATGGGTTTAGGCTAGTTTCTCACCGCCTCGATCTTTTGAGGATCAACTCTAATGATATCACTAGAAATAATACGGCTAATAAAAGCTATTTCTCTTAGCCAGAATTCATACTTACTGAATTTAGAAAACAACTGGTGTGCTCTAAGAGTCTGAAGCACTACTTTGAGGTGGTCTTCATGATCATTTTTGCGACGAGAGTAAAAAAGAATGTCATCAATGAAGAATATGATGAACATGTCTAAGTACTATTTGAACACTCAGTTTATCAGGTCCATAAAGACTGCTGGGGCATTTTTAAGATGGACAGACATGACTAGAAATTTGAAGTGACCATACTGAGTTCGAAAAGCTATTTTTGGAATGTCACATTCCCTAACCCTGAGCTAACGATAGCCTGATCTGATGTCTATCTTTGAAAAATAGTTGGCATCTTGAAGTTGATCAAATAAGTCATCAATTCTAGGAAATGGATATATATTCTAGACTGTAACCTTGTTCAACTGACGGTAGTCAATTTACGTCCTGAGAAAACCATTTTTCTTATGTACAAATAGAACCAGTGCGCCCCATGGGGAGATACTGGGTCTAATGAAACCCTTTTCTCAGAGATTCTTTAACTGTTCTTTCAATTCTTTGAGTTCAGATAGAGCCATTCTGTATGGTGGAATAGATATGGGCTAAGTATCTGGGAGAAGGTCTATTCCGAAGTTGATTTCCCTTTCAGGAGGAACTTTGGGGAGATCTTCAGAGAACACATTTGGAAATTCCCTGACTACTAAAACTGAATCAAGGGTTGAAGTTTCTAAGTTAGAGTCATTGAATTGCACAAAATGGTAAATACACCCCTTTGATATTATCTTTCTTACTTTAAGGTACGAGATAAATTAACCCCTAAGAGCTATAGTACTACCCATCAATTCGAGGACTAGTTCATTGGGAAACTAAACATGAACTATTTTGTTTCAACAATCAACTAAGGCATAGCATGAGTGGAGCCAATCCATGCTGAGAATGACGTCAAAATTCTTCATCTTTAACTCCATGAGGTCACTGAGGTAATTTTCTAAGATTTTATGACCGGACTATTCCGTATACCTATCTGGCTATGATGGAAATACCTACTATGGTAGACACTAACAAAGTCTCTGCTAGAGTTTCAGGAATGACTTCAAAGTTGATGGCTATAAATGGATTTACAAAAGAAAGAGAAGCTCTAGAGTCTAATAATTCATAAACATTTAAGTGAAAGACTTTCAACTTACCAGTAACTACATTAGGAGAATTTTCCTGATCTTGGCGGGACTGAAGAGCATATAATTTATTTGGACGCTGACCACTGGTATCATTGGAAGCGACACCCTGTTGAGTCGGCAACCAGATGGAACTGACGACTGATGGGACTAGCCTTATTGGAATACATACCTACCTTTCTGAGAAACTACTTGACACTCCCAAATCTGATGGCCTAACTTTTCATACCTGAATCACACATCATTACCCGCTCTACACTCATCCGAATGGTGTTTGCCACATTTTTGACATAAAGAATTTGTACAAGCACTTCTAACACTAACTTGGGATTTCGAGCCTGGTGTCCTATCCCTATTGTAATTTCTAAATTTAGGTACTGGGGCATTATCTAAAGAGGGTGGTGGGGCTGTATACCTCTGGTAAAACTGAGGATGGTTACCACCTTCAGAGTTTAGATGATGAAAATTAAAACTACTCATCCTAGCTCTCTTGTTTCCTCTCTCCCTCTCCTTAATATTTTGCTCCTCTACCTATTACCATGGACCATCAGCCTATACAAGTCTATCTCACTAATAAGCATTGTGTTCCTACACTCCTTCACTACACTATCAGATACACCAGAGACAAACTTAATCATCTTGGACCTGTTATCAGCTACCACATGAGGAGCATACCTAGCTAACTGAGTAAACTTGAGGGAATACTCCCTCACGCTCATGTTACCCTGCCTTAAATTAATGAACTCTAACACTTTGGAGACTCTCAACTATAATGGGACGAATCTGTCTAAGAAAGTTATGGCAAACTCTTCCCATTCTACGGGCCTTGCATCTACACCCCTATTAACATTCCGCTAGTTACACCAAGTATGGGATCCATCCTGCATCTGGGATGCATCCAGCTCATTACTCTGACTAGATGTCACCCCATAAAATTCATGACCTTCTTCATACTTGGATCCCATGAAAGTAGGAGGATTCATTTAGCTAAAATCCTAAATTCTAGTTGCAACAGTATTGGCCACTGTGTTGGCTAGAACAGGAGCTGCCCATTTATTTTGTGCTACTACAAAATTGGCTAGAGTAGTGAATGCAACCCTAAATTCTGCGTGAGAGACGTGCTCGTCCAGAGGATCTGCCTGGATGGGCGAGGGGCTGGCTGGTTTCCAATTCTTCTTCCATTCTTCTTGGGATGCATATTCTATAAATGGAAGAAAGAATAGAATAGAAAGGGAGTTTAACTTGAGCTCATGCTCACTCGCATGACATAAATACTGAAAGAAGGGAAAATTTTCTTAAACGCCTCGTAGCCTCTCGACCATAAGTATGGTGTGTTACACACCTATGCACATGACTCTACTTGACGCGACTATCTCACTTCCTAGGAAACTTTAAAACCTTAGGCTCTGATACCAAGTTTTTAATGCCTCAATAGTACACCCTGGGCGTCACACGGTGCTTATAATCTAGGGGGACCATAGACTAACCCATGAGCTAGTACCTGTTGTGAGTACTAAATGATAATATCATAACTGTGGAAAACATCTGATATTTTCATAAGGTTTTATCACTGAATCAATGCTGAAATATGAATCTATAGAAAAAAATGACTAAACCTAGTTAAATACTAATAAACTAACATGTCAACTGAAAATCCAAATACATAATAAGTGACTCTAATGTCTGAAAAGCCTCTAAAACTAAATGACTATGAGTTGATGGGACAGGCCCCAACTAACACCAACTAACTAATAACTGAGATATGAAATAAAGTAAGCCTATCCTCAAAGTATGAGGACTCACCACTGCTACTGCTGAGGATCTGGTAAGTCAAATCACAAGCCGGGAATTGAGCGTTAGAACCTATAATATAATACATCATAGTGCAAAAGAAAAGCATGCGATCAGTACTTTAAATATACTCGTATGCTAAATGAGGTAGAATGATATGGATGGTTTCATTAACAGAGCTAATAATTAACTAAATATGCATGTAAAGCATGGAGTAGTAAATAGAGAGCATGAAATTTGTAGGTACAAACCATATATGGAAATTTGTAAATACTGAGTATGGATGAAAAATCTGTAAATAATTAGGATGCATGACCAAGCATATAACAGGAATGAGTAAAATTTGTAAACTAACATACTGAAATAACTGAAATAATTATTCTTTTGTCAAACAACACTAAGACTGAATAACTGAACTGGGATTGAAACGGAGACTATATCTGAGACTGTGGAAGGTATCATCAAACCGACATTCCCCAATTTGAGTTAATCAGGGTCCAACCTGTAACCCCAGTTTGAAGGGTGTTAATACCATTCCAGAGTACTAACGATGGCTGTGTCGATCCACTAAACTAATATAATGTCCAAAGGACTAAGGGTGTCAAGCCTGAACTAATGGGTGACCCCTTGTAACGCCCCAAAAAATGGGTCCTGGAGTGTCACATGGTACTTGAGGCTATGAGTATCCCTAAGCTAACCCTTTGAGCCATTTTCATCCAGTTCAACAAAAATCAATGGGGTTTCCATAAATAACCCTTAAATATCAACAGAGTAATCATCATCCAAGAATAAAAGAATTTCAAAAAGATAACAAAATATGACTTATTAGTCAACTCCCAACACCTATACTAGTCTGACAAGCCTCTAAGAAAATCAATAAAACCAGTGAGCCATTGAGACATGCCCCAACTGACTCATACTCAGTCATCAAATGTAAACAATTTCGTGGAACCAAAATCAGACATCACGTCCTCGGAACATAAGAACTTACCACAACAGAGGATGTAGAATAGTGTGCCCAAAGAATCATTGTAGAACCTAGAACTGAGCACCTGAACCTATATTCTTAGAAAATGCAGCCCACATCCAAAGATGTGGGTCAGTACCATGGAAAGGAACCGAGTATATGGAGGTGTATGCAGTTGTATAAACATCATCATCCGAAATATTTATAAGAAATATGAAAGATGTATGAGAGACTCACATAGCCCGAAGAAAATCATCATAATCATGAGAGAATGAAATAAGTACAATAGCACATGTGAGTCATCATATAATTTGTCAATCATTTTAATTTCATCAAGAATATCAATTCTTATAATGTAAATATCATTTAAATCTTTCGAAAGAATAACTTTCACAATTCCACTTTCAAATCACTTCACCATTCACCATAGACATAAGGAAACACCCACACTGGGAGATCTTATAACCGGCATAAGCCATGTGAGCTAATGGAGTCCAACATACAACCTACGTTGAGGAGAGCCATCCTATCCTTGCCATCGGAGTAGGACTATCGATATCAAATCAACACAAACTAGTGATCACTATATAAATCTGCCTCAGGCTCACTTCTATGGGGGCACGTAGTTATAGGGAAGTAAGGTCGCTTTATACCTCCCACGCGGTGCGAAAGATTTCTCCTAGACTTAGCTCAGATCATTTCAAAGATAATCCACAACTAAACAATTTTAGTAATATATATAAATATACATCGGGAGTCATCATACTTCCCATCTATCAAAATTAACCACGTTATGGATTTATTTCATGCTCGAGTTCAAAATAACTCCATTAAGACAAAAAGGTCAAATCATTCAAAATATCTCAAATATTCAACATCAACGTGCTTATAATACACACTTTCTCAAAAAAACACAATTTCCAATGGGGATTTAGGACCCAAATATCAAAATCATGATAAATATCATTCAAGATTCATGCTTTATATCTCCACACATGTAAATTCATCTTTCAAAATCATAAACATCAAGATTTCATAATAATCATCATAAGATATGGGCTCATGCTTCAAATTCGTAAAAATCAAATAAAAATCATGGCTTTGTAAAGAAAATTACTTTTGGGCACAAGAACGAAAGAGAGTTCTTGTTGAAAAACCCCACATATCTTGAATGATGAACTTTAGATTGATACTCATTTTTGAGATGTTAATCATGCCTTTAAATGATGGTTCTTGGAGTTCTTGAACTAGTAACTTGGAATCTTGAATAAATTTGCAGAATTAATGGTGAACTTTGGAGGTTCTTGAAGTTGGATGTAGGAGCTTAGGGTTTTCTTTTTGAGGAAGTTTGATGAAATATATCATATATTTCTTCTAATAGGCTTTAATATAGGGTTTGGACGGATTTTGGGTGAGGAGGAGTGACCAAAATGCCCTTAAAAATCAAAAAAATTCTCGAATCTATCCTTTGGTAGACTGTTTTGATAGTCCGAAGTAGATCAACCATAACGTTTTACTCCGATATTCAAATTGGATGAAATCAATTTCATTAGATAGAGGAATCTCATATATTTTCATTGATATATAGTATCTCACCTAGATCATTGTGTACAAGGAGTTATGATCGTTTGAAGTTGATCCAAAAATTTGCTTTTGATAGACTGAAGTAGATCGACCATAACATTTTGCTCCGCTAGACAAATTGGATGAAACCAATTTTATTGGAAAGAGGACTGGTAGAGCTTTCCGTTGATATATAGTAGATTAGCCAGATCATTATGTAAAAAGAGTTATGATCGTTTAAAGTTGGAGTAAAAATATGCTAAGCCTCAGTACTTTTTCCTGCACGTTTTACTGTTCACTACTATTCATGGTTTGATCGGAATGTTCATAACTCGTCGCTTGGGTGTCCATTTTTTATGATCCACATATGTTTGGAAAGCTTATTCGATACTCTACACTATAATGGGTCATAATATAAGACATTCCACACGAAAAATTTATAATTCATTCTCGAAGATAGAACCCAACACGTTTACGCACAAAATTTCAACGAAAAATTTCTCAGGGTATTACATCATCTCCCCTTTGAAACATTCATCCTCGAATGACGCTAGACATGCCAAGATTAGATAGGGAATAGATCATTCAGCTGAAACCATTCGTTAAAATCATCACCACATCGTTTCTCACTCCGAATGCAACATAGAATGCATAAATTCAAGAAACTACAGCTGAAAACATAATAAATGACTGTTGAACTGCAGCAACTTTTACCAAAAGTGCATGATTTAGGAAAGAACAGTACCTTCATCTTGATCGGAGTTCACAGAAAATAGGTGCGGCTACTTGGATCGTATATCCGCCTCAGCTTCCCAAGTTGCACCCTCAATAGATTGGTTTCGCCACAACACCTTGACCAAGGGAACTTCTTTGTTCCTTAGTCTTCAGACAATGAAATCAAGAATCTCAATAGGAATCTCATCAAAAGAAAGCTTTTCTTGAATGTCAGCACTCACAGAGGAATCCACTACCACAGCATCGCTAATATGCTTTCTAATCATGGAGACATACAATATTGGATGAACAGAGGACAACTCGGAAGGCAACTCGACCTCATAAGCTACCTTACCAACACGACTAAGAATTTTGTAAGGACCAACATAACGGGGACTAAGCTTCCCCTTCTTTCAGAATCTCTTCCCCCCCCTCATGGGTGAAATTTTTAGATACACTAGGTCACCACTTCAAACTCAAGGTCTCTCCTTCTAACATCTGCATATGACTTCTGATGACTCTACGCAGTTTTCAACCTTTCCCTGATCAACATAAATTTTTCCATAGCCTCAAATACCAAATAAGGACCACTCACAGTCGTTTACCCACCTCGAACCAACCTATGGGTGATCTACACTTCCTCTCATATAAGGCTTCAAATGAAGCCATGCCAATACTAGAGTGGAAACTATTATTGTAAGCAAACTCTATCAACGGTAAGTAATCATCCCAACTTCCCTTAAAGTCAAGTGCACAAGCTCTCAACATATCCTCTAAGGTCTGGCTGGTCCACTCAACCTGACCATCAGTCTGCGGATAGAAAGCAAAACTCAAAAGCACTTGGGTACCAAGACCCTGCTTAAAAGCTTTCCAAAATTGCGAAGTGAACTGAGTACCCCTATCCGAAATGATAGACAAGGGAACTCCATACGGTCTAACTAGCTCTCAGATATACAATCTAGTGTAATCCTCAGCAGTATATGAAGTATGAACAGGAAAGAAATGGGTAGACTTAGTCAACCTATCAGTCACAACCCAAATGAAATCATGATGGCATTGGGAAGGAGGTAAATCAATCACGAAGTCCATATTTATCTCTTCCCACTTCCAAGTGAGAATACTAACTCTTGCATCATACCACCAAGTTTTTGGTGTTCAACCTTAACGTGTGGGCATGTTGCACACTTAGCTATAAATGCTGCTATATCTTTCTTCATGCCACTCCACCAATAGATTTACCGTAAGTCTCGGTATATCTTGGTGCCACTAGAATGAATAGAATATCGCGCCCCGTGTGCTTCATCCATAATTCTCTATCTCAGATCATCAATATTCTGGACACACAATCTATCCTACAATCTCACCACACCATCTCCCCCTTGGGAGAAAACCTCTACTTTTTGGTCCTTGACTGACTCCTTCAGTCTAACCAAACTAGCTTATATGTATTGCTTTTCCTTCATATCCGAAACTAAGAAGGATTCGGAACTACTCTGAACCCCTATACTACTTTCAGCAGAGTCAAACAACCTAACCCCCAATCTAGCCAAACGATGTACATCACGAGCCAACTCTTTCTTACCTTCTACCACATATGAAACACTACCCATGGACACTCTACTTAGGGCATCCGCCACAACATTGGCCTTGCCCGAATGGTACAATAGACTCATATCATAGTCCTTTAATAATTCTAACCATTGTCTCTGCCTAAGATTCAATTCTCTCTGGGTAAACACATACTGCAGAGTCTTATGATCAGTGAAAACATCAACATGGACACCATAGTGTCTCTAGATTTTCAAAGCAAACACAACAGCAGCCAACTCAAGGTCATGGGTGGGGTAATTTTTCTCATGGGGTTTCAACTGTCTAGAAGCATAAGCTATCACCTTACCTTTCTCCATCAATACACAACCCAACCCAACTCTCAAAGTATCACAGTACACCACAAAACCATCAACACCATCAGGCAAAGTCAAAACAGGGGCTGAAGTTAGTCGAGTCTTCAACTCCTGAAAGCTCTTCTCACAAGATTTGGACCACAAAAAATTCATATTTTCTTGGGTCAACCGAGTCATAGAAAATGCTATAGAGGAGAAACCCTCAATAAAACGGCGGTAATACCCAGCTAAACCCAAGAAACTTTGAATATCAGTCGAAGAAATAGGTCTAGGCTAATTTCTAACATCTTCGGTCTTTTGGGGATCAACTCTAATACCCTTGAAAGAAATGATATGACCCAGAAAAGCAACTGACCTTAGCCAAAACTCACACTTATTGAACTTGGCAAACAACTTGTGATCTCTAAGGATTTGCAAGACAGTTCTGAGATGATCAGAATGTTCATATCTAGATATGGTCTGAACACTCAATTCATGAGGTCCATGAAAGCTGCTGGGGCATTAGTTAACTCGAAAGACATAATGAGAAACTCAAAATGGCCATAACAAGCTTGGAAAGCAGTTTTCAAGATGTCACACTCCCTAACTTTTAGGTGATGATAGACGGAATGAAGGTCTATCTTTGAGAAATAACTTACACCTTGCAATTGGTCAAACAAATCATCTATTCTCGAAAGGGGGTACTTATTTTTTACGGTGACTTTATTCAGTTGGCGGTAATCAATACACATACTCAAAGAGCCATCTTTCTTTCTCAAAAACAATATAGGAGCACCCCAAGGAAAAACACTGGGCCTTATGAAACCCTTATCTACTAGGTCTTTGAGTTGCTCTTTCAACTCCTTAAGTTCAACAGGGACCATACGGTAAGGAGAAATAGAAATAGGCTGAGTATGGGGAAGAAGATCAATCTCGAACTCTATCTCTCTATCAGGAGGTATCCCTGGGAGATCATTGGGAAAGACATCAGAAAACTCATTGACGATGTTAATATACTGGAGAGTTGGAGTCTCAGACTTAGTGTCTTTGACTCTAACCAAATGGTAAATACACCCCTTGAAAATAAGCTTTCTAGCTTTGAGATAAGAGATAAAATGACTCTTGAGTGACAGAGAATTCCCAGACCACTCAAACACGGATACACCCGAAAATTGAAACTTGACCACTCAGGTCCGACAATCAATAGAGGAATAAGAAGAATATAGCTAGTCCATACCCAGAATCACATCAAAATCTACCATGTCTAACTCAATCAAATCAGCTAACAAGACTCTATGAAGAACGATAACAGGATACTTTTAATACACTTTCTGGGCAATAATCGAATCACCCACTGGGGTAGAAACTAGGATAGGCTCAGGAATAATCTCAGGACTCATTTCAAAATTCACAGCAATCAAAGGTGTAACATATGAGAAACTGGATCCAGGATCCCACAAAGCATACACATCAAACTGAAATATACGAAGCATACTAGTAACAACATCGGGAGAGTCCTCATGTTCCTGGCAAGATGGAAAAGCATAGAATCTATTCTGGCACTGCCCGCCAATATTGCTAGAAGAAGCGCCCTGACCTGGGGCTGGGCGAGTCGCTGGAATTGAGCACTAACAGTCTGAGTTTGGGTCTGAGGGCGATAGTCACGATGCCCTTGTCCATCCTGTGGACAATCTCTAACTCTGTGACCTATATCACCACATTGGAAATAACCCCTCTTCTCACCCCAACACATACCCGAATGAGCCCTACCACACTTATGATATAGGGGATGATTTGGCTTACTGCCAGCACTGTACTGGTACCTAGTGCATATGACCTGCTACCTTGCTCCTGCCTACCTCTAGGCACAGGAGCACTAGCAGAAGACGGTGCTAGCATAGACAAACGATCCTGATACTGAGGGAGAATCCTTCCCTGCGATCTAGTCTAACCTTGTTCGTATTTCTCAGACCTAGCTCTCTTATTCCCTCTCATTCTATATCTCTCCTTAATCTTGTCTGCCTCAATCTGTTAGGCATGAGTCATCAACCTAGAATGATTCATCTCACTATTCAGCATAGCAGACCTACACTCCTTAACCACATATCTAGACACTCCAGTCACAAACTTACTCATACTAGCCCGATTATCAACCACTAAGTCATGAGCATACTTGGCCAACTGATTGAACTTTAGACAGTACTCCCTAACAATTATAGAGCCCTGTGGCAGGTTCATAAACTCTTTCACCTTTGCCTCCCTTATCTCCAAAGGGAAAAACTTATCCAGGAATACATACTGGAACTCTTGCCAAGTTGTAGGGATAGCTCCCTCACCTCTACCTTTCCTCCAAGTAACAACCCAGTGATAAGCAAGGTCTTTTAACCTATACACAGCCAACTCCACACTATGTTCCTTAGATATATACATCACCTGAGTTATCTTCCGCACCTTCTCTAAAAATAACTGTGGATCCTCATCAGACTTGGACCTATAGAATTATGGTAAATTCATCCGCATGAAGTCACTAATCTTGGCAATAGCTGAATCACCTCCTTGCTGCTATGGATCTAGGGCCGGGTTGGCCTGAATATTTGCAGTAACATCTTGGGCAAACGCCTGAAAGGCTGCCCAAAATTCAGCATGAGACACATTTTCATTCAATGGGTTAGCGGGTTGAGGTTGCTAACCATCATTATTTCTTCTCGCTGCACGTGGAGGCATATTTCTGAAAGAGGAGAGCAGGAATCAATAGTAGAGAGAGACACTTTAAGAATGATAGACTTCTAAAAGTAAGAATCACACTTTTTCCTAAAACATCTTGTAGCCTCTTGCTCATAGATGTGGTACGCTACACACCGATGATCAAGACTCTACTTAACGTAGCTTGTCAGAATCCCTAGGATACCTTAAAACCTTAGGCTCTGATACCAAGTATTTAACGCCCTAGAAAACGGTTCCCGGAGCATCACACGGTGCTTGAGGATATGAGTAGCCCCAAGCTAACCCTTTGAGCCATTTTCATTCAGTTCAAGACAAATCAACGAGGTTTCCATAAATAACCCTCAAATATCAACAGAGTAATCATCATCCAAGAATAAAAGAATTTTAGAAAGATAATAAAATATGACTTATTAGTCAACTCCCAACATCTATACTAGTCTGACAAGCCTCTAAGAAAATTAATAAAACCAGCGAGCCATTGAGACATGCCCCAACTGACTCATACTCAGTTAGCAAATGTAAACAATTTTGTGAAACCAACATCATACATCACGTTCTCAGAACATGAGGACTCATCACAATAGAGGATGTAGAACAGCGTGCCCAAAGAATCACTTTTGAACCTGGAACTGAGCACCTGAACCTATATTCTGAGAAAATACAGCCCGCATCCGAAGGTATGGGTCAGTAACATGGAAAGGAACCGGGTATATGGGGGTTTATACAATTGTATAAACATCATCATTATAAATATTTATAAGAAATATACAAAACATATGAAAGACTCACATAGCCCGAAGAAAATCATCATAATCATGAGAGGATGAAATAAGTACAATAACACATATGGGTCATCATAGAATTTGTCAATCACTTTCAGTTCATCAAGAATATCAATTCTCATAATGTAAATATCATTTAAATCTTTCAAAAGAATAACTTTCACAATTCCACTTTCAAATCACTTCACCATTCTCCATAGGCACAAGGAAACACACACATACTAGGAGATCCTATAACCGACATAAACCATGTGAGCCATATGGAGTCCAATGTATAACCCACATTGGGGAGAGTTTTCCTATCCTTGCCATAAGAGTAGGAATATCGATATCAAATCCACACAAACCAGTGATCACTATATAAATTAGCCTTAGGCTCACTCCTATGGGGGCACATAGTTCTAGCGAAGTAAGGTCGCTTTATACCTCCCACTCGGTGCTAAAGATTTCTCCCAGACATAGCTCAGATCATTTCAAAGACAATCCCTAACATAACAATTTCAATAATATATATAAATATACAACAGGAACCATCATGTTTCCCACTATCAAAATCAACCATGTTGTGGATTTCTTTCACATTCGAGTTCAAAATAACAGCATTAAGACCAAAAGGTCAAATCATTCAAAATATCTCAAATATTAAGCATCAGCGTGCTAATAACACACACTTTCTAAAAAAAACACAATTTCCAATGGGGATTCACGACCCAAATATCAAAATCATTATAAATATCATTCAAGATTCATGCTTTATATCTCCACACATGTAAATTGATCTTTCAAAATCATAAATATCAAGATTTCATAATAATCATCATAAGATATGGGTTTATGCTTCAAATTCGTAAAAATCAAATAAAAATCATGCCTTTGTAAAGAAAATTACTTTTGGGCACAAGAATGAAAGAGAGTTCTTGTTGAAAAACACCACATACCTTGAATGATGAACTTTAGATAGATACTCATTTTTGAGATGTTAATCGTGCCTTTGAATGATGGTTCTTGGAGTTCTTGAACTAGGAACTTGAATCTTGAATAAATTTGCAGAATTATTGGTGAACTTTGAAGGTTCTTGAAGTTGGATGTAGGAGCTTAAGGTTTTCTTTTTGAGGGAGTTTGATGAAATATATCTTATAATGCTTCTAATAGGCTTTAATATAGGGTTTGGATGGATTTTGGGTGAGGGGTAATGACCAAAACGCCCCTAAAAATCCAAAAAATTATTGAATCTATCCTTTGGTGGACTGTTTTGATAGTCTAAAGTAGATCAACTATAACGTTTTACACCGATATTCAAATTGGATGAAACTAATTTCATTAGAAAGAGAACTCTGATATCTTTCCGTTGATATATAGTATCTCACTCAGATCATTGTGTATAAGGAGTTATGATCATTTGAAGTTGACCCAAAAATTTGCTTTTGATAGGCTGAAGTAGATCGACCATAACTTTTGCTTCAATAGCCAAATTGGATGAAACCAATTTCATTGGAAAGAGGACTCGCAGAGCTTTCTATTGATATATAGTAGATCACCTAGATCATTATGTACAAGTAGTTATGATCATTTAAAGCTGGAGCAAAAATATGTCAGGCCTCAGTACTTTTTCCTGCACGTTTTACTGTTCACTACTATTCATGGTTCGATCGAAATATTCATAACTCGTCGCTCGGGTGTCTGTTTTGGATGATCCATATATCCTTGGCAATTTTATTTGATACTCTACGCAATGGTGGGTCATCATCTAAGACATTCCACATGGAAAATTTATAATTTATTCTAG
>NC_061121.1:118867514-118945888 GCF_002878395.1 Capsicum annuum
TGAAGTCTAAATATAGTCTGTAATCTAGTTTGCGTATAGTCTGAAAGCCTCTATTGTCTAAATAATCTGAATAAGGAGCTGATGGGACATGTCCCCAACTAACTCTAACTAATGAACTAATCAATGAGAAGATAGAGAAATAATCATGTCCTCGAAGGATAAGGACTCACTTTTAACTCTGACTGCTGAAATCTGCAATGCTACTGCTGCTCTGGACCTTGTGCCTCTAAACCTATGGCATAAAATAAAACATTATAGCATAAATGGATCAGTACATCTGAATGTACTATGTATATGAGTGAGGTAGGCTAAATGCAAAGGGTTTATATGCATGAACAATGCTGACTGATATGAACTTGAGAATACATACATGCATAAGTAAATATAATTGAACTCGTGGTGATACTGACTACTGAATCAGAATGCTGACAACATAAGTTTACTGATACTGAGATACTGAATAGATGAACGACTATTTCTAATAGTTCGAATTATAAAGAACTGGTATGGTTTACTATGTCTAATAGTTCTGAAACTAAATACTGATAACGTAAGTTATGAAAACTGATCTAATTGATATAACTGTGATAATTAGCCTAACTGATGTAACTGATACTAAGCGACTGTATCTGATAGTCTAAATCTCCTAATAATGATTAAGAGTGACTAAGCTTGAGATCAGGCCTAACTAACAGGTGATCTCTGGAACTGATATTTAGAATACTCAACTAAATCTGAGACTGAGATCAAGCCTATCTAATGGGTGACCTCTGTAAGTACTAATACTAAATAACTTTATATTAGACCAAGCCTATCTAGGGGTGGTCTATGAATCTGTGAAACTATCTGAGTTCCTTACTGAGATTAATGACTGTATCTGACAATCTTAATTTTTGAGTTCTTCTCTTAAGAATGATATTGAAACTATAATTGTGGGAGTTCTCACTTAACCGATATGCCCCGAGTCTAAACTAGTGGGGTCCAACCTATAACTCCATTTGGAAGGGTGTAAGTACCATTCCATGGGTAAATACCTCTCTGTTCATGCCTATCTGATGGGTGACCCTTGTTGGAAGTCAAGCCTAAGGTAGTATAATAGTCAAGACTCTCTAACAGATGACAAGCCTTTTTCTGACAGGTGACTCCAATATCCTACACTGGCTATGTAGTTCTGTAGTTCAGGAATTGCTCCTAACGACTTTGCCTCTCTGACGGGGATCCCCCATCTTGGAACTCGCTCGGTGCTAGCTCCTATTCCCAACTAAAAGACTCTGAATTGATTCTTAGAACTTGTACTTGAACTGAACTTAAGCTGTTACTGAGTTTCTTAATTGACTGAGCTAATTGAGTTCACTTGGTTTCGTTATCTGACAAAATACTACTGAATCTATTATCTGACTGAATGATACTAAGTTATGAATTGATTTCTTGAATGCTACTGAGATCTGAGTTGAGTACTGAACTGAAGCTGGAATGATAGCGATATTTAGATTACTGATATTTCTTAAGTTCTATAATTGTCTGAGAGTTCTGAATTCTATAACTGACTGAGTTCTACTGATCATAGCAAAATAGAGATTA
Organism: Capsicum annuum; assembly: GCF_002878395.1. Classification (NCBI taxonomy): domain Eukaryota; kingdom Viridiplantae; phylum Streptophyta; class Magnoliopsida; order Solanales; family Solanaceae; genus Capsicum; species Capsicum annuum. The sequence continues at coordinate 118,869,096 of NC_061121.1, forward strand.
TCTTGAGATTGACTTGGCTGTAGGCACACAGTTATATTTTTAGGGTACAAGTACCCCAGGACTCGATGGAAGGCAACTGACACACATGATACTTCTTGATCATACGAATAACATCCAAAATTCATAATACCATAAGTAGGGGATTTTATACTACACATGCCTCTCAACACCTTATACATGAAAGGGAATACATATAACATGGGTATACTTGCATACCTCAATATCATGGACATTCCATATCACAACAACAACTCATAACAACAACACATATCAATAACATGGAATTCATGTGGAAACATAAGGAACGGACACATGGACTGGTCATTTAAGCACTATTAAGTCATAAAAACATGGATTTTATCATTCTTGTCATTTTATAAAACACCTTACATGCACAACTTTGGGCATAGGTGTACTTATCAATTTGACAATCTTAATCCATCCAAAATTCATGGGTTTCAACTAACCTACTCACATGCTTCATAAAAAACACATCAAGATACAACCTTTAATCCAAACAACAAGCATCAACATGAATATAGTCATAACACAACAAGGAAATCATAATTTATAATTTAAAACATGATTCTTGAGCTCCATGGATGAAAGGGATCCATGGATGAACACCACGCATCCCTTAGAAAGAAAACTTTGATGAGTTGCTGGAGAGTTCTTGGATTGAGAAACTTAATTCTCGATTGTCTTGGAAAAAGGCTTGAATCTTGTTGCTGGGAGATAATTTTAATAAAAACCCTAATCTTGTGGTTGAAAGTGTAAGAGAGGGTTTTTGAGATGTTTAACTAAAGAAAAATAGGAGAAAGTTACATCCCTTGAGGGTTTTAAGTCGTGGGAGGTGAAGGAAAAAGACCAAAATACCCTTAATAAATTGCTTTCCAGTTACTAAAAATCTAAGGCCGGCGACATTTATGATAGGCTGTCAAACTTGTGATAAGTCATCACAAATGTTGTCACCGGGGGCTGGAATTGATAGATTTCAGCCTAAGAATGATGAAATTCATGATAACTTGTCACACTTGTGATAACTTATTAGAAATGTCATAACTGGGGGCTGGATTCTCCTTAGGCTGACGACGTTTGTGATAAGTCATCACACTTGTGATAAGTTATCACGAATGTCATCACTCAATTTCTTAGGCTGACATACTAGAGTAAAATGGGTATAATTTATTGCTCCGGTATCGGATTTAGGTAAAATTGGTATCATTGGAAAGATAATTCAAAGAGATTTAATTTGACATATAGTAGTTCCTCTAATTATATATATATACAAGGAGTTATGATCGACTGAATTTGACCTAAGTTTTGATGCTTACTAAAACTTGAATGATAGGAAAGCTTTCATCTTGTCCTTGAGTTAGGGGACCTCTATGATCTAACTTCATGCTCAAATATATTCCCATACTACATAATTGATTAACACGCTAAATTTACATAGGATTCAAGGCTTTTGGAACATCTACGCATATGAATAATGGATTTTCATTCTAGTTCAAAATATAGGTTGTTTCATTATCTCCTCCTTGGAATCATTCATCCTCGAATTTCGATTGATAAGTTACGAGTACTGATCAACTAATGTTTATTAAGGGTCGTGAATATCTAAAACATAACTATATGATAGAAATTACTGACACACTGAATTTTCCACTCGAGTATACATGCATAGCTGATCCATAGAATACCCATATGAGACTATTGATAAGCTAAATCCTCATAACGGACATGCATATCTGATGCATGGATACTTGACTAAGTTGTTTTAATGAACATATGACTGAATACACTGATAAGATGAACTTTCTCTACTGAACATACATCTCTAATGCATGGAGGTCTAACTGAACTTACTCTTGAAAGCATGACTGACTGTGCAATGATAACTGATGCTAACTCATAATAGGAATCTATGTATGAAACTGAATGGGTTTATGGAATTGATAACTTTGGGGAGTTATAAAGCATCTCCCCCTTGGGACACTATGTCCCTCTAAAAACACTTACATCACTGGAATACTTGAGGACTACTGAGGCCATGCACAAGGCATCTATGAATTTGATCATATCTAAACATTTGAAAGCTGAAGATAATGCTTGATGCATGAGCTGAGTTATACTCGCAACTACTAAGGTACTTTATCATGGAATAGTTACCTTACTAATATTACTAATAGTATGAGTAGATGGAAAGATATGAAAACAAACTATACTAATCTGATTGTCTGACTGCTAAACTGAACTGATGGCTTTACTGACTAACTCATGCTAAAAACTTAAGCTTAACTGAAGCAATGCTTCTTCATTCTTTCAACTAAACCTTCCACCTTAGCCTCAAGTCTCCATGATAAGTCTGGGAACACTTCACTAAGCTCTAAACTGAACTACAATCAATCTACTCTAGGTTCTGCGATACAATAATGTACCTAAACGATAACTCATCCTACAAGACTGCACCTGAAAGTATAAAGCTCACTGCTAATACTATCCCTTGGGGTACAACTCTTAACTTCCTTTAGTCTCCACAATCATCTAACTTAAATACTTGCATACATTATTTCACGCCCTACTGATTCACCTTTAATACAACTAACCCCATGAAACATACTCTGCCAAACTTTAGATAACGCTATCCTGAACTATTTACGGGGATGGTCCGAGAAAGCTCTATCTGTAGGAATCTGGGCCTCACTACTTCTGCTACCTTAAGAGTAAGGTAAAGCTGACATGAATGTAACATGATGAGAATCTACATACATTTCTTAGAGAACCTTTCTATAGCACGATCTGAGACATGAAAGAAAGGAAACTGTTCCTAAATCATCTTATAGCCTCCTACACATAAATGTGGCGTGCAACACACCCATGTACAAGACTCTACTAGATATGGCTTTTAGACTTCCTAGGATACTAATGAACCTTAGACTCTGATACCAAGTTTGTAATGCCTCGATTATCTAAACCAAAATGCTACACTATGCTCATGACCCCGAAGGACCACTAGCTAACCCATGACTGATATCTGTACCTGTACACTGAATAATATAAAGATATAAATATAGAAACATGAACTGAAGGCCATAAGGTTCAATACTGAACATAATTTGAGTAATAAAAATATCTGAATAAAGAGGTATCACAATACCAAAATAGAACTGAAATACTGAAGTCTAAATCTAGTCTGTAATCTAGTCTGCGTCTAGTCTGAAAGACTTTACTCTCTGAATAATCTAAATAAGGAGCTGATGGGATATGTCCCTAACTAAATCTGACTAATGAAATAATCAATGAAAATATAGAGAAATAATCATGTCCTCGAAGGATGAGGACTCACTTCTAACTCTGACTTCTGAAATTTGCAATGCTACTGCTCTAGAACTCGTGTCTTTGAACTTACGGTGTAAAATAAAATACCATAGCATAAATGCGTCAGTAAGTTTGAATGTACTGAGTATACGAGGGAGGTAGGCTAAATGCAAAGGGTTTATATGAATGAACAATGTTGACTGATCTGAACATGAGAATACACACATACATAAGTAACTATAACTGAACTCATGGTGATATTGACTACTGAGTCGGAACAATAACAACATGAGTTTACTGATTCTAAGATACTAAATAGATTAATAACTATTTCTGACTATTTAAATTATGAAGAACTGGTCTGATTGATAGTTTCTAACATTCCTAAAACTTAATACTGATAACGTAAGCTATGATGACTGATCTAACTAATATAACAATGATGATCAGCCTAACCGATATAAATGATACTGAGTGACTGTATCTAATATTCTAAATCTTATAATAATGATTAAGAGTGAATAAGCTTGAGGTCAGGCCTAACTAACGGGTGATCTCTGGAACTGATACTGAGAATACTCAACAAAATCTGAGACTGAGATCAAGCCTATCTGATGGATAACCTCTGTAAGTACTGATATTGAATAACTTTATGTTAGACCAAGCCTATCTAGTGGATGGTCTATAAATCTGTGGAACTATCTCAGTTCCTTCTTGAGATTGATGACTATGTCTGACAGTGCTAATTTCTAAGTTCTACTCTGCAAACTGATACTAAAACTGTAACTATGGGATTTCTCACTTATCTGACATACCCCAAGTCTGAACTAGTGGGGTCCAACCTGTAACCCCAGCTGGAAGGGTATCAATACCATGCCATAGGAAAAGACCTCTATGTTCAAGCCTATCTGATGGGTTTCCCTCGTAGGAATTCAAGCCTAAGGTATTATAATAGTCCAGCCTCTCTGATGGATGAAAAACCTTTTTCTAACGAGTGACTCCTACATCTTGTGCTGGCTATGTAGTTTTGGAGTTCAGGGATTGCTCCTAACGACTCTATCTCTCTGACAGGGAGGCACCATCCCTGAACTCGCTTGGTGCTAGCTCCTACTCCCAACTGAAAGACTCTGAACTGATTCTTAGAAATTGTACTTGGACTGAACTGAAGCTGTTACTGAGTTTCTTACTAGACTGAGCTAACTAAGTTTACTTGGTTCCATCATCTGACAGAATACTACTGAATCTATTATCTGACTGAATGATACTAAGTTCTGAATTGATTTCTTGAATGCTACTAAGTTCTGAGATGAGTACTAAACTGAAGCTAGAATGATAATGATACTTAGATTACTGAGATTTCTTAAGTTCTATAACTTTCTAAGAGCTCTGAATTCTGTAACTCACTGAGTTCAATTGATCATAGCACAACTGAGAATATCTTGAGACTGACTTGGCTCTAGGCACACAGTGTTTTCTTTGGATACAAGTACCCCCAGGACTCGATGGAAGGGAACTGACACACATGATACTTCTTGATCATACGAATAACATCCACAATTCATAATACCATAAGTAGGGGATTTCGTACTACACATGGTTCTTAACACCTTATACATGAAAGGGAATAAATATAACATAGGTATACTTGCATACCTCAATATCATGGACATTCCATATCACAACAACAACTCATAACAATAACATGGAATTCATGTGGAAACATAAAGAATAGAACATGGACTTGTCATTTAAGCACTATTAAGTCATAAAAACATGGATTCTATCATTCTTGGCATTTTATCAAACAACTTACATGCACAAGTTTGGGCATAGGTGTACTTATCAATTTGACAATCTTAATGCATCCAAAATTCATGGGTTTCAACTAACCTACTCACATGCTTCAGGAAAAACACATCAATATATAACCTTGAATCCAAACAACAATCATCCACATGTATATAGTCATAACATAGTAATATCACACTTTAGTTATTTTTCTTATGCACTTTCACAAGAATCTGGAGGGCATACCTATACCATGACCAAATCCCAAACGAAAACCATCTATAGTTGGGTTACTCATGACCCATTTGTTAAACCACAATAAACAAGCACCCACATGTGCAAACCATCACCAAAATCATGTGTAAACACAAGTTTGAACAAGGGTAAATAATACCCATCACTATGCATCAAAACCCTTAACGTTTGATTTAAAAACTCACCATTCAAGAATCAAATCATTGTTTCAAAAACATGATATTTGAGAAATAACAAAGAGGGAAGAGTCACATTCCTTATACAAGATGATTCAGGGAGAGATTTTTGGTCTTCAAGCCCCTAGATGGCCTTTTTGAAACCCTAGCTTTCAATATTGTTAAAGATATTTTGGAGAGTGTTTTGGAATGTTTTGATCTTGTTTTATTGAAGAATGAAAGGACAAAAAATTTTATAAGTGGTGGGTCATAAGGGTTTAGGGGCGAAAAATATCTATATTACCCTCTGCTTAAAAGGTGAAAATTGTACCCCGGAGGGTACCACTCACCCCCTTAACCCATACCCTAGGGTACGAGTGGTACCTAACTCGTACTCTAGGCCTCACCATTGATCTCTAATCTGTCCAACATACGAAAATGCATGCAGAACTCATATCCTAAGGTACTAGTTGTACCATACAAACCGTACCCAAGACAGTGTCTACTACACCAAGCTAAACACACGATACGACTTGATATCTTACAACTAGTATCCGATCATAGGACTTGGGAGAGACTAAATCATACCTTGGACAGAATGTAACCCCCAATACACTACCTAACATATGAGTGAGAGGACACCAAACTGTATCCTAGGGTATGACTAGTACCCATGAGTCGTACTTTGCCCAGAAACTTCAACTGAGGGAATTTTTTGAAGGGTTCAAAGCCAAGGTGTTTCAATTCTCCCCACTTGGATCATTTATTCTCGAATGATGGGTAAGACAAGCACAAACACAATTTAACACATCATAACACATCAAACTAACTTTTAACAAAGTTAGAAAGCAAATACATACAACAAGTATAAGACATTTGCATGATCATTATCACTCAACCATTCATTCAATTGACTTTGGGACTTGAACCCATTGTTTATCAAAATATTTTTTCAATTCAAAGTTTAGGGACTTGAACCATTTGCCTATCTAATACTTAAATCAAGTTAAGAAGATTAACATATAACTCAAGCATGAGATTTTAGAACGAAAAACAAATTAGGATACTTAGACTTCATGTCCTCTACCACCTCCCAAGTAGCTTCCTCAGGCGTTTGCTTCCTCTATAGAACTTTTACCAAAGCCATCTTTTTCATTATCAACCGACAAAATTGACAATCTAAGATCCTCACCAGGACCTCCTCATGAGATAAAGAGTCTAAAATACCAACATCCTACCATTGAACTACCAACAAAGGATCACCCATACATTTCTGCAACATGGACACATGGAGTACCGGATGGCAAGAGCTCATACTCGAGGGTAACTCCAACTTATAGAAAACATTTCCAACCCTCTTCAAAATCAAATATGGACCAACATACCGGGGACTAAGCTTCCCCTTCTTACCTTCAAGAATACCTAATTGCCAACATTAAACTCTAAATCCCTATGCCTCAAATCCATATAGGACATTTGGAAACTTTTATAGGCTTTCAGCCTATCACAAATCACCTTCACCTTCTCCAAGGATTGGTGAACCAAATCAGCGCCAAGTAACTTTCACTCACCAACTTCATACCACCCAATAGGAGAATAATATCTCCTACCATACAACGCCTTAAAAGGAACCATACCAATGGTATAATGATAACTATTATTATAGGCAAATTCAATAGAAGGCAAATAGTCTTACCAACTACCACTATAATCCATCACCCAATCACGGAGTATATCTTCCAATTCTTGGATAGCCCTCTCTTTTTGTCTATCCATTTGCGGGAGAAAAGCAGTACTAAGGCATACATTAGTTCCCAAACCTCTCTGAAATAACTTCAAAAAATGAGATGAGAATGGAGTACCATGATCTGAGATGATAGAAATTAGAGCACCATGAAACTTCACAATCTCCGCAAGATATAAATTAGCATAATCCTTTGCCGAATAACAAGTCATTACCTATAAGAAATAAGAGGACTTGGTCATCCTATCCATAATGACTCAAATAGAATCATACTAATTCTGAGACCGGGGAAGAAAGGTCACGAAATCCATATTAATCACTTTCAACTTTTATTTGGGAAACTCTATCTCTTAATACAACCCATCGGGCCTCAATTGCTCAACTTTCACTTGTTGACACACCATACACATAGCCACATAGTTAGCCATGCCTCACTTCATATTATTCCACCAATAAATCTCCTAAAGATTATGATACATCTTTGTAGAATTAGGATAAATAGCATAATGAGATCCACGAGCTTCGGCCAAAATCAAGATACCATCACCACTAATTGAAAAATCAAAAACATATTGTTGACCCAAATTACTCTTAATATTCATCCAATCAAGATCCAATATTTGCCTTTCCTTTATATCAACAACAAGAGACGATTGTGATACCTGATGCACAATACACCACCGCTCTCAGATTCTGTGAGATGAACTCCAAGATTAGCCAAATGATGGATTTCCTTTAGTAACTCCCATTTATCCTCATCCACATAAGATAAACTCCCCATAGATAACCTGCTAAGATCATCAACAACTATGTTAGCTTAACCTAGATGGTATGGAGACTTATATCATAGTCCTTTGGCAACACAAGTCACCTTCTTTGTTTGAGATTTAACTCCGTTTGAGTAAACACATACTGAAGGATCTTATGATCTAAAAATATGTCAACATAAACGACATAAAGATAGTGACGATAAATCTCCAATGCAAATACCTTGGGTAACAACTCCAAGTCATAAGTAGGGTAGTTCTTCTCATGAACTTTTAATTTTCGAGAAGAATAAGCCACCACCCTAACATGCTGCATCAATACACAATAGAGACCAATACAAGAAGCATAGAAATACATTACAAAACCATCATTACCCTTGAGAAAGGTCAAAACTAGAGTCAAAGTTAATTTATCCTTCAACTTCTCAAAACTACCCTTAAACATATCTGACCATAAGAACTTGACCTTTTTCTCGGTCAACATAGTCAGTGGAGCACCTATCATAGAAAAATATTCCACAAATCTACTATAGTATCCATCTAGACCCAAGAAGCCCCGAATATTGGTAGGAGTTGTAGGTCCAGACTATTTCTTAACCACCATAACCTTTTATGGATCTGCCATGATCTCTTCACTAGAGATAACATGACCAAGAAAAGTCATAGCCTTCAACCAAAACTCACACTTTGGGAGCTTTGCATATAAATGATGATCCTTCAAGGTTTGCAACACAGTGCCGAGGTAATCGGCATGATCTGCCTCACTCTTAGAATAGACCAAGATGTTATAAATGAAGACAATATTAAACAAATCCAGAAATGGACAGAAAACCCTATTCATCAAATCCATGAATGTCGTTAGGGCATTGGTTAACCCAACAAACATAACTAGGAACTCATAGTGACCATATCGGGTTGTGAAAGTAGTCTTAGGGATATCCACTTCCCTAATCTTAAGCTAATGATAACCCGACCTAAGATCAATCTTAGAGAAATACTTCACACCTTAAAGTAGATCAAACAAATCAACAATCTTAGGAAGAGGATAATTATTCTTTATGGTCACCTTGTTTAGCTGACGATAATCGATGCACATTTGAAGTGAACCATTCTTCTTAGGCACAAACAACATGGGATCACCCTAAGGAGATACTCTAGGATATATAAAAACTTCATCTAATAGATCCTTCAATTACTTCTTAAGCTCTTTCAACTCCGCCAGAGCCATTCTATATGGAGGGATAAAAATTGGATAATGGTCCAGAGTAAGATAATCCCAAAATCAATTTCCCTATCAGGAGGAATACTGGGAAGCTCATCAAGAAAGACCTTAGGAAACTCACTAACCATGGGAATGGATTCTAGAGAAGGACCTTCTTAGTTAGAATCTTTAACTCAGACCAAATGATACAAACACGCTTTAGAAATCAAATTTTGGGCTATAATATATGAGATAAACCTCTCCATAGGCACTAAAGAACCTCTTCCTATATAGTTACCAGCTAATTAGGGAATTTAAACGTGATGGTATGGGTCCGATAATATAAGGAGGCATAGCACGAATAAAACCAATCCATTTACAAAATATTATCAAAATCAACATGTCCAATTCGATCTAGTCTACAACAGTTTCATTACTTCCAACAGCCACCACACTCCCCCTATAGACTCTCTTAATGACCACAGAGTCTCCTACCGAGGTAGAAAAAGGAAAAAAAACTAACAGATACTCAAGACCAAAACTAAAATGCACAGCCACAAATGGGGTCACAGAAGAAAGAGAGAGAACTTTGGATCAAGTAAACCATACACATCATAGGAGAAAAGTTTCAAAATACCCATATCCACATTGAGAGATACCTCAGAATCTTGGCAAGACACAACATAATATAAATAAATTTGGCTAATGTCAGTACCAGATATAAAAGCAAAAGCAGAATAAGCACCCTTTGATGCTGGAGTGGATAATGCAGTAATAAAGGACTTGTTGTCCCAAGAAGACATTAGAGACGGGCACTTTCACTACATGTGACCTATCTAACTATATCTAAAATATCTTTTCCTCCCCTTCTCACACTGACGACGATGATGCTAACCATAGAATCTACAAGGAGGGTAAGATAGTTCTAATTGAGCCCTAGTAGCTTAATATTGAGAACCCTATGCACAAAACCCACCATCAAACTAACACCGATGATCTCCTAATGGCCTTGGGTAAGGAGCACTAATCGAGGAAAAAAATCAAAAATCTCCCACTTCTTCCTTGGCCAATTACCACCATCTGTACTACTTTGCTCAATAGGCCTAAATTTATTTCCTTGCCTTTAACTAAACTCAACCTATTTCCTTTTCTCTTCCTCTACTTGTTACAAATACATAACCCATCAAGAGATATCCATGTCTTTGATCAACAAAGTTGCCTTGCTCTAAAGGACTAACTCATAAGACTATCCCGAGGTTAAATTTCTCATAGATCCCTTATATCCAACACCATCTCTAAAGAATACCTAGACAACTCATGGAGTTTCAAGGTATACACCTTGGTTAACTTACTTTCTTGCTTCAGATTAAAAAACTTCTTTGCCTTTGCTTTCCTCAACTCTGTAGAAATGAAGCGTTCTAGAATTGTATTAGTGAAATCCTCCTACAAGGATGACTCATTAACATCACTCATTTTCCAATCGCACTTTTCTTACCAATGGCATGCCACGTCCTTCAATTGATAGGCCATAAACTCTACCCCTTCCATATTAGTGGCATGCATGACTCTAAAAATCTTTTCTATCTAATCTAGAAAATCTTAAGGATCTTCTACCACCTTACCATCAGTAAAGATCAGAGTACTCAACCTCACAAATTGGCCAACCCTTGTGGCCTCAAAATATGGAGTAATAAAAGTACCATGCTTAGCCTGGGAAGCCACCAACAAAGCAATCATATGAATCCACTAATAAAACTCAGCATTTATCATGTCAGCCTAAGTAACTGGAGGAGTAATAGAGGGAACCAGTGGAACTCTTAGACCATTAGAAACCATACCTTTGACCAATTATGGACACCATAAGTAAAGTGAGTACCATTAATATAGTCCCCAATTGTGACAGAAGAGATTTCATAAGCTTCTGATCATCGAGGAGGCATGATCTAAAAGTAACCAAATGAAAATCAAAAAAATCAAAGACCTTAGACTCTATATCTTGAAATAATACAACAAGAAAATGAAACATTCTTAAATTCTTCATAGCCTCTCTCATATAAGTTTGGCAGGTTATACACCCATAAAAAAAAACTCTACTTGACATATTTTTATGGATATCCAACTGACATGAACCTAGGCTTTGATATGAACTTGACATGACCCAAAATCGGGCTTTGTCGTATGTGCATCTAGAGCCCACAAGGATCGGAGATCGCCTTGTTAACCTAATAAACCATCACATCAATCTACAAGTGTCAAATAAACTCAGAATATATTATCAAGATAGCAGAAACAAGATTAATAATCATAATTTATGAATATCCAATCATCTACAAAGCCTCTACAAAACCAATGTCTATAATATGTTGGGACATGCCCCCAAAAATAGCCAAAACTAAGTCTAAAACAAGTTTATGACATAAGATAGAAAGACCATAAAATGTATACCTTTTAAAGTATAGAAGCTCACTACTTCAAAGTCAACACACGAACCACTTAAACACCTAATGTCTACACAGGAAGAGAGAAAAAACTTTGTTTCCTGTGTCACAAAGGGACATAGCGTTTGAAGATGATTTTTGGTTGGAGCACATGTAACTCAAAAGTAATGATAAAATAGTGTAATTATTCAAATCCAAGTCAAATAATCATAAGAAACCACATTTATATACATAGTCACATATATAAATATATATACATCAAGTATCGGGAAAGGGAACTAGGCTTTAGCATGCATCTCAAAACATCCAACCATGAAATAAAAAGTGAAGGACTCTAACCATCCACTCGCGTAGCTTAGGAATTTTGAACTTCTCTATTATATTAAGAAAGAGGACTATAACCTAAATTTATCTTATAAAGCACGTAGACTTTAACCATAAGACATTTTATTGGGAAAGGGAATCTAACCTCAAGTTGTTTCTTTAGGTAAGAGACTCTAACCTCAAGCCATTTTACAAGGAAAGAGACTTTAACCTCAAGACATTTTATTAGGCAAGAGACTCTAACCTCAAGCCATTGCAACCATTATTTGTCGACATTGGGATGCTAACCCTATTACTATGCATTAACATCCATTTAATTCAAAGCTCAAGGACTCTAACCCACATATCCAGTTCAAGTGATCAAGGTCTTCATGATATATTTACCAATCAATTACTGTAATAGGATAATACTTTAGTTAAAATCACCATTCAAGTCAAATTATTGTCATCAATACCTATACAACACCATTCATTCTTCATTAGCATTCTTGTAAAGAACTTTAGTTCAAACATAATTAAAATTCAAGTTTAGGGACTCTAACCACATTTAACAAATCAAACTGCCAAAATTACCAAATAACTCTTTACATGGCCAACAAGGCCATTACAAAGTCATTGACTAAGTATATTTACTCATTATACCATTCCCTTAGCTGAAAACACTCTTAACATATAACTAGTTATTAGTCTTAGATATTTTCCCAAGAACCCTAAGGGAATACCTTTACTAGGACCAAAAACCAAGCAAAAACAATTAATATTTTATACCCATCGCTATGTATAAAAACCCTTAACATTTGATTTCAAAACCCAACATTCAAGAATTAAATTATTGTTTAAAACACATGAAATTTGAGAAATAACAAAACGAAAGAGTTAGGTGCCTTTTACAAGATGATTCACAGAGAGATTTTTGGTCTTCAAGCCCCTAGTGACCTCTCTAAACCCCTAACTTCCAATCCTATTGAAGAACTTTTGGAGAGTGATTTGGAATGTTTTGATCTTATTTTTATGAAGAATTAAAGGCCAAAAAATTTTATAAGTAATGGGTCATAAGGTTTTAGGAGTGGGAAATATCTAGAAAGCACTCAGCTTAAAATCTAAAAATTGCATACAAAAGGGTACGACTCACCCCTTTGACCCGTACATAGGGTATGAGTGGTAGCCTAACTTATACCCTAGGCTCACCATGGACCTCTAGTCTACCCAATATACGACCATGCATGCGTAACTCAAATCTTAAGGTACAAGTTGTACCATACAAATCATACCCAAGATAGTGTCCACTAGACTAAACTTAATACATCATACGACTTGACAACTTAGGTTAGTACCCAGTCATATGACTTGGGTGAAGCTAAACCTTACCTTAGACAGATGTAAACCCTACTACACTACATAACATACAAGTGATAGGATACCAAACTATATCCTAAGGTAGTACCTATAAGTCATACCTTACCCAGAAACTTCAGCTAAGGGAATTTTTCCAAGGTTTCAAAGACAAGGTGTTTCAATTAGTTTGTCGAGGCCTTTTTGGAGAGATATATGCCTTATAGTCTGAGGTATTGGATGAGAGATAAGTTTAATCACATGGAGTAGGGCTCTATGACTGTTGCAGAGTATGAGGTACACTTACATGCCTTATCTAGATATTATTGTGCCATAATTTCCACTGAGTATAAGAAGATTCTGAAGTTCATAAAGGGGATAGATGTTTCTCTTTAGTTGGATACATCTCAGATGGTTGTTTTAATTAGTTTCTTAGAGTATAGTTGATGTTGGGTGTATTTATGCATTCTAGCATCATTAAACTAGCCATTTTAGCCTTGTTTGAAGGATGATTCATGTTCTATATGGGTTGATAATAATATAAATATGTATCAAAGTGTTAAATAATGTGTTTATGTTGTTAAAAGTGAGTTCTAAATATGTTTGTACTTGAAGATTCATGTAGAGTTTAACCTAGAAAACTAGCGTTATTAGCATAAGTTGGGTGCTAGCCTAGTTGATTTTGATGGATTCTAGTGTGTTTAAGGTGTTCCAAATATTTTTTATGAATGATTAAGAGTGGAATAACTTGTTGGGAATTTAAAAATTTCAATTGTAATGAGTCTGCAGCTGGAACAATACATAAAAGATCAATGCAAACTAGCATAGCTTAGCTCTATTTTGATTCATCATAATGGGTGTCGTGTAGTGTTTCTCTTTTTATTCATGTGGTGTGATGATGTAGGAGGCTTTTGGAACTAAATATGATGATATTTTGATGTTAATGGGACTTGAAATTCATGGGAACGATACCACAAGACAAAGGAGCAAGAGGAGAGACTTAACACTTAACCAAAATTTGAAGAGAAAATTCCAGAGGATCAAGGCGATGGAGAGGCGCTGCCCCACCTTGAAAAGGGAAATAACCAAGGCGACGCCCTAGTGGAGTGGGGGAATAACTAGGGCGATGCTCCACTTAGTCCTGGCCTCAATAATTGATAGTTTTTTGTCCAACACGAATTTGGCTTCCTTCTACACTATAAATAGATGTTGTATCACGATTTTACATACTTTTGGACATCTTGGAAAAGTTGTGTGGCTGCTAAAAACTTCTTTTAGGGTTTATATCTCTTTAATTTAGTTTCTTTCATGGTTTGTATTATCAATCCAAGGGATTGGATGATGAATATTTCCATTAAAGGCAATAACTCCCTTTTCGGGGTTATGGCCAAGATCATGATTATTTCATTTTAAATTAAGTTTGTTTATTTTATTATCATTATTTGTTTCTTTTTATTCTTATTTTAACTATTTTAAGGATTAGCTACCCTTAGAATAAATCAATTGTCAACCTTGTGCTCTCAGGAGAGGGAAAAGAGAGATAGAATAAGGGAATAAGCAAAGTAGGGTTCTTTTTTATTTATAAAATAAGAGACTTGAATTAGTATCTAGGATAGGGATATACTTAGATGCCTTCATTGATTCACACATCAAAAGAAAGCTTACATTACTTAATTGGATTATTACATCCTCTCTCAATGATGTAGGTGTAAGGTCTAACTTATGTAAAGGATTAGAGGTTGGGAAACCATAATCATGTGATTAACCCTGCAAATCAACAACCAAAATAAGCAATTTAATGAATAAAGTTCAATAACGTAGTATGATTGGTCGTAAGCCTTGACCCTGGGCTTTTATCCATAGATTTTCCTAAGTCATTTACTTTTCCATATTAGTTTAGTTTCTTTTTGTTCAATTCTAAAACTCTATTTGCTACTCTCCTCAATTGGTTAAACTAGAATTGGATAGGCGGCAAATTCAAGTCCCTAAGAGATTGATATTCGGGCTCTCTTGAAGCCACTTTACTACTTGATAGACCATGTACACTTGTGTGTGCACTTAGGCGCTGTCAATAGTGGATTATGCTAACATGACTGAGGGTATTCTTTGAGCATCTCAGGAAGGCACCAAGAAGGTGCACCATTTTTGTGATTTCTGAGGTCAAACTTCTCAAAGCAGAGATTTGAGAGGTTCTCTTGGGTATCGTGATAGGACAATGCAGGAAACCTTGTAGGGTTCAGGTGGTGGATCCTTTAGTTTAGCAAATTAAGGTGGCCACCTGGGCCTAGTGGTACCTTCTCTTATTGAGTTAGGACATTGAGGTTACTTTGTGTGTGATAAGATGGATATTTGGACAAGTACTATCCCCATTGGGTAATTAGAGCTACTTTTATTTCAATTATAAGAGGTAGGGGTTCTATAAAAGGTACGAGAAGAAGAGGTAGTGGAGCCTAGGGTGGTGGTCACAGGTGATCAGCTAGTTGGTGGTCACAGAAAATGATATGTTATACCCGCCAAACAAGAGGTAGAGACTTATGATATTGTGATCATAAGTATTAACATGGTTTATTTCAAATTTGTATCTGTGATATTTAACATATGATTGACTTTTTCCTATGTGTCTATATAATTTGCTTTAGGTTTTTATTCTATTAGTGAGCCTCTTGCTATGCCTATTCGTGAATCTACCCTAATAAGAAATTATGTAGTGGTGCATCGGTGTACCAATCTTGTATTGTGACTTTTGTTGGGTGTAAAAGTTGGGTAGATTTACTTGTCTTAGATATGGTTGATTTCAATATCATCTTTGATATGGATTGGTTGGCTCCTTACCATTATCAATATTGGTAGACTAAGACCATGACCTTAGATTTATCAAGTATGCCGAGGATAGCTTAGAAGTGTGTGGTTAAATAAGGTCCTAAGAGGGTTATATTGTATGCTTAGGATCTTTGATTGGTTAAGAAGGGATGTTGTGCTATTTGTCTCATATTCATGATACTAGTGTAGTTTCACCTCCTTCTTTGGATTGTGTTCATAGTTTGTGTGAGTTTATGGATGTGTTCCCTATGAAATTTCCTGATATGCCTCTAGATCATGATATTGATTTTTCTATTGATGTTGAGCTGGTCTCTTAGCCCATTTTTATTACTCCTTGTAGGATAGTCCCATCCTAGTTGAAGGAATAAAAAGATAAGTTGCTGGAGTTATTGGATAACGGATTTATCCAACGTACTGTATCACTTTAAGGTACGCCTATATTGTTTGTGAAGAAAAAGGATTGATCTATCTAAATGTGTATCGATTATTGAGAGTTATAAAAGGTGATGGTTAAGAATAAGTATCTTCATCCTTATATTGATGATTTGTTCCATTAGCTTCAGGGTGCCATGGTATTTTTAAAGATTGATTTAAGTTTAGGTATCACCAGTTGAGGATTAGAGCTTTGGATATTTCAAAGACAATTTTTTGGACTAGATATGCTCATTATGAGTTCATAGTCATGTCCTTTGGGTTGAACAATGCCCAAGCCACATTCATGATGTTGATAAATTGGGTGTTTTGGCCGTATCTCAACTACTTTGTTATTGTATATATAGATGATATCTTGGTTTATTACAAGAATGATGGGAAATATAAGGAGCATTTGTGGATTGTGATTCAGCAATTGAGGGATGGGGAGTTGTGTGCCAAGTTCTCCATGTGTGAGTTTTTGGTTGTAGTTTCTTTATTTCGTGGGTCATGTGGTGATTAAGGAGGGTACTATTTTTTATCCATCTAAGATTGTATTAGTTTCTGATTGGGCTAGGCCTATTTCTCCCATCGAGATTCAAAGTTTTCTTGACTTGGCATGTTATTATATGCTTTTTATGGAGACTTTTTCAACTATTATAGCTCTATTGGCAAATTTGACTTAGAATAAGATTTCTCTTCAGTTGTCTAATGCTTGTAAGGCAAGCTTACAAAATCTCAAGAATTTACTGACTTCAGCTTCTATCTTAACTTTGCCCAAGTAGGGTGTGGGTTTCACCATCTTTTGTTATGCTTCAGGTGTTAGATTAGGTGTTGTGTTAATGCAAAAAGGTAAGGTTATTGCATATTCTTCTCGTCAGTTGAATCCTCATGAAAAGAATTACCCTACCTAAGATTTAGAGTTGTGCACGGTTGTTTTTGCTTTGAAGTTATGGAGACATTACTTGTATGGAGTCTACCATGAGATTTTCTCAGATCATCACATCCTTTGGTACTTCTTTACCTAGAGATATCTTAACATGAGTAAGTGTTATTGGCTTGAGTTCCTTAAAGATTATGATTTGTCTATTCTCTATCATTTGAGCAAGGCTAATGTAGTTGTGGATGCCTTGAGCCAAACGTAGACTACCATGGGTATCTTGGAGCATCATTTGACCCAGGAAAGGCCTTTACCCTTAGAGGTCCAGTCTTTAGCTATCCAAATTGTTAGGCTTGATATTTCGACACCTACGTACATTTTGGTATTTATAAAAGCTAGGTCTTCTTTGATGCAACAAATTAAAGCTCATCAGTTTGATGATTTTGGATTGAGAGTGATTCAAGATAAGACATTAAGTGGTGATTCAAAGAAGACTTACTTGATACAGATAGGGTTATGAGAATCAGAGGTCGAGTTTATATACCGAGAGTAGGTAATTGGATTAGATTGATTTTGGAGGAGGCCCATTGTTCCTGGTATTCCATCCATTTAAGAGTGACTAAGATGTATCATGATGTGAGAGAATATTACTAGTGGGGTGGTATGAGGAAGGATGTGGAAAATATTTTAGTTTATTGCCTATATTGCTAGCAGGTGAAGGCCGAGCATTTAAGACAAGGTGGATTTCTTCAGACTACCCATTTCTGAGTAAAAATGGGAACGAATCACTATGGACTTCATGACTAGATTGCCTCACACTTCACATGGTTCTGATAGTGTTTGGGTCATCTTTCTATATTGAGAGGTTGGCCTATATCTATATTTGTGAGATTTTTCATTTTCATAGGGTGTTAGTGTCTATCATTTTAGACTGAGGTTCTGTGTTCATATCCCACTTTTTAAAGACTTTTTAGGATGAGTTGGGTACTTGGGTTAATTTAGTACTGCATTTGACCCCTAGATTGATGGTCAGTTAGAGTGGGCTATCCAGGTTTTGGAGGATATGTACTATGCTTATGTGATAGATTTTGGCGATCAGTGGGAGCAATATTTAGCCTTGGTGAAGTTTGTGTATAATAATAGCTACCAATCCAGTATCAATATGGCTCATTTTCAGGATTTATATGGTAGGCATTATTGTTCTCTAGTGTGTTGGTTTTAGGTTTCTATGGTTAGATCTCGATGTATGGACTTGCTTTGTGTTTTTTATAGAGTTTAGAGTATTCAGGATAGACTTCAAGTGTCTTAGAGTAGGAAGAAGTGTTATGTAAACCGTAGGCTTTGTGCTATGAGATGTGGTATTGGTGATCATGTTTTTCTTTGAGTTTTACCAATGAAAGGTGTGATGAGGTTTGGCAAGAAGGTATCCAAAAGTATATTTTCCCATTTGATATTCTTTGGACTGCTGGTGGTGTGGCTTATGAGTTAGCTTTGCCCCCAACTTTATTAGTTGTTCATCAGTTTTTCATATTTCCATGCTTTTTTGTTACATTCTAAATGAGTCTAATGCCATTTTTTAGGAGTCGGCTCAGTTAGATAAGAGGTTGACTTTTATTGAGGATTTGGTCTCCATATTGGCTAAAGGTATTAGACCATTGCGCTCTAGAGTTATTACTATGATTAAGGTCCAGTAGAGGCATCAATCTGTTGATGAGGCTATTTAGGAGGTCGAGTCTGATTCATGTAGTTCTTATCCCCAGCTCTTTGCTGATTTAGGTATTTCTCTTGTCTTTAATTTGAGGATGAACTAGATTTTTATTATGGATGATAAATTGACTCAAAGTTTGATGAATTATGTGAAATGTGTGTTTCTGTGTGATTTGACCATTTTACCTCTCCTGGTGTTTGAGTTGTGGTGTTTTTGGGTTGTGGAGATAATTTGTACAGTTCTCGATGCATTTTGGTGTGTTTTATGTGATTTATGGGTTTTGATGGCTTCAAGAGCCTTACAGTTGACAGCAGTACATATATTTTGATATGTGCATTAGATGGCAAAACAGACTGCACCAACAGATATGGGACATCGATTTTAGGATGGTAACATGATTGGTGTGGTTTTATACATTTTAAATCTCATTTTGACCCTCAGTTTCAAAAGTTGTGATTTTGGATTTTATGGGTCAGCTCAGTGAAAATGATATCTTTTTTTTAGAATTCTGATACCACCATTGAGTTTGGAGTGTTGAATTTGATAGGGTAGCATAAGTTTTCTGCGTTCATGGGATTTTGAATGATCTCGAGGGGCCCGCAGAGAATTAGAATGGACTAAGTCCCCACCTGGTTTACCTACGATCATGATGCTCGTGTCGTGATCACACTTGGGCCTATAGATGGAGTGATGTGATCGTGATATCCTTTCTATAATAACAATACCCTTGTCATCCAGGTACTGCGACCACTACCCTTGGTCCGCGATTGTGATACTTGGGTATATAAATATCCATGTTTTGCCGTATTTCATTATTTTTTAGACTTAAAGCTTAGGCTTTAGTGATTTCGAGCAACTTTCTCCACTTCTGCGCTTGGTAAGCTCTAAAACACCAATTCCCATTAATTCCTTCAATCTTTATCATCTATTTTGTGTTTTAAACTTGGATTAAAGTATGAAAAATGGAGATTTTGGCCCATAATG
This sequence comes from Capsicum annuum, assembly GCF_002878395.1. NCBI lineage: Eukaryota > Viridiplantae > Streptophyta > Magnoliopsida > Solanales > Solanaceae > Capsicum > Capsicum annuum. The sequence continues at coordinate 118,889,224 of NC_061121.1, forward strand.
CCTAAAAATTATATTTCTCCAATTTAGATGCCAATTTTTATCTTTTTTCACTAGGGTGAGTTTCTAATCCTATAATTATCAATTTTCTCCTATTTTCATCTCCAAAACAACTTCAATTTACGATTTTTAATAGATTTCAGTGATTTTTACCTGATGAAGCTTGAAAATATTTTCTCCTCGATTTTACTTTATTTATAACTCATTTTTTCTTTGGATTTTAGTTGTAGACTTCTAAAATATAGGGAACACGTTATTAAAATAACATTGCAATTTTTCCCTCTGTCCAAAGCCCATTTCAGGGGTCCATTTTGACCTCGACTTAAAATAGGATATATGGGTATCATTGGCTTTCTTTTGATGAGTATATTCTACATTTCCATGTTTTAGTTTATTCTGGGACCGTTCTTAAGGTGAAACATTTTAGGTTTTGGCCCTTGAAAATTTCCTGAACTTTCAGCTCACTTTCTGTTAATGACTTAACCATACAAGTTATATGGCATGGCTACGGGTCAGGTGACCATAGTTCTGATGGTTGGGTTTTCAATCTTGGTAACAACTTGGCAATACGAGTCATTAGGGGTAGTGACGGGTCGTTAGGTCAAACCTTAATCAAATTAGAAACTTAGTGACTTGACTTGGCTCTAAATATATGTGGCTCACTAAGAGTCGTAAGGATAGGTTATGAGTGGTAGGGTTTAGTCATATGTTATCTAGTATCCAATCCTTTTGGGATCTATCTTGGATATGACTAGACTATACGAGTCATATGGTGTTGTAATGATTGGGATCTTGAAGTTGAATAGTGGACAGTGTATAGTTTTCCAACTTACTGTCTTGGTGATGCCTCAAGGGTACGAGTTGTATGTTGTGGTTACGAGTCAAAAGGGTCGACTCGTAACCTCCTGCGACCTTTTTATAGTCTTAAGTTAGGGGAATTCTTGACATTTTCCCCTTTAAATCCCTTTTGTACCATGACTTAAAACACCCTTTGCGACATCATTAACATATTATTCCCAATAAAACACTCTGAAATTCTCACTCAAACTCTTTGTTTAAGTAAGAGCTTGGGTTTCATCAAGATAATCAATTAAGGCTTTCAAAGGTGTTTTTTCTCCGTACTTCTTGGTGTCTAATGCATATGAATCTTCCCTCATTGTTATTTTACTAAAGGCTTGTGTTTTAATGTATGGTTTTCATGGTATTGTTATGGTTTTGAAATGAAGGTTAGGGGTTTTTTTATGTTCATGGTTGATTAATGTTCCTTAGGATTTAATTATGGTTTTTCATGTTTTAATTATAGTTTTCCATATGTGGGTGCATGGTAATGGTGATTTAATTTAGAGGTCATGGTTGAGCCCCAAATTTAATGATTTTTGCTTAGATAATGGCATGCCCTAAACCCGTTTGTGAAATTATTAATGAGAATGATTTCGTCACATAGTTTGATTATTCTTGAAATCTTTCCATTGTATAAATGGTTAAAGAAACATGAATTGGTTTTTGTTAGTTTCATACGGTTTTTTAAAGTGGTGTTCATTGTTTGATTATAAATGGTTTTGGCTTAATTAGAAATGGTGGAGTCTAGTTTAGTTTAATGGTTTATATGGCATAAGTTAATAAACTTGCAAGCTCTAATTAGTGTATTAAAATACCAATGGTTAATGCCTAGTCAAAAATACTTCTTAGTAAATAGTTGGGAATGTGTAAATGATTTTACATGGTCTTAAAGGGGTTTGAGTAGCAAAGTCGTGGAAGGTGGAGGTTACATGGTTATTGACACTAGAAACACATGTTTACTGATGTGAGAGTGGTTTTGGTGACCATATGCATAATGTTAGACTTTATATTTTTGGGATGTACTAGTCATCAAGTTCTTTCCTTCTGTTATGGGGCTAACATGTATAGGGTCCCTTTTAGCAATGGGAGCTGAACCCTTATAGCCCATGGGTGGTTTTAGGATGGTTAAGCTACACAACTTAGGTTAAGGTTTTAAATTTATACTAAACCTTATTTTGTTTCCAAGCACGAAATATATACATATTTATGTGATTGCAAGTCGTTATTAGTTTGGTTTTTAAATAATGTCATTATCTTATCTTTATCCCTAAGTTACATGCTAGTGTTTACTCTTCTAATAGTCTTGGGGTGTTGTATCCCTATGCGGTGCAGGAATCGGCCATGCTACCATTTTTCTTGCTCAGTGACAAAGATTCGGGGACCACTTTTGAGTCAAATTGAAGTAGTGAGATTCCATACTCTAGAAGACCTAATTTGATGTCATGGATTTCTTTTCATTGTTTTTATTTCTTGGTTTTTGATTTGGCTCTATTTGGGGGCATATCCCGATTCGACATTTCATAATTCCTATTAGAGGTTTTATCGGACTACTATGGGCATAGGTGGTATCGGTATTAGTGTTAGTATTTGTATTGGTATTGGAATTGGGACTAGTATTTGTTGGATACTTGGTTGTGATTGTTTTATCATGGTTATAGACTTACTTTATTGTCCTTATATTATCATCATTTTATCCAATTATATGTTTGGAAATCATCCGATATGGGGTGTAGAGTGGTTAACAGTGGGGTATTAGGGGTAGTCTCTGGTCCTGGTTGGACTTGAGATACCCGACACGACTAGGCCCTGGTTCAGGTTATGTCATAAGGAGTGAGGCTTTGGGATTGAAGACTTCTATTCCAACTTTCGACTTTCGGGGTATGTTATGGCTTAACCTAGTACTAGTGGCAGTAAGTACAAAAATCGGTTCTATGCTTTACCATCCCTTCAGGAGCAGGAGGATTCACCAGATGTTTTTACTGGTATGCTTTGCGTCTTTCATCTTGATGTTTATTTATTGTCAGACACCGGGTTGAGTTTTTCTTATGTGACAACACTAGTTGCAGTAAATTTTGAAATAGGTCCTAAAAACATCCCTAAGACATACTTGGAATCTACCCAGTGGGTGAGTCGGTTGTTGCCAAATAGATTTATAGAAAATGTCCTATCACTGTAACACCCCGTGCTTTTTCCTAGCTTAACTTCGCTCCCAGAATGTCAAAGATTTGCTTCAAAAATGAATATCATTTTATGCATATGGAATTTTCCAGATTTTGACTTTCCATTATGTGGAAAATTGAATAAGCTTTACATCGATAATAAGTTCACCCTATTCCGACACTTGGTGAAGGATTTATGAAGTTTTTAAGTTGACAGTGTGCCACCTAGGCACTTGGCGCCTTGCGGAGGCGAGCAAAACGACAATTGTCAATACCAGTGGCCCTCCGTGATAGCCCCGCATCACGGAGAAACCCAAATTCTCAATTGTCCCATTCCAGTATCCCAACGCGATGTTGGCGAGTCGCGCCAATGGCCAAAATGGCAAAATTATAGGGCACCACAATAGTGGCACATCACGTTGCATGGCCAGCTCCCAATTGTCCAAATTCTTGTAAGCCTCTGTGATAGTGGCACGTCACGATGGCTACCTAGTTTTGAAAAATTTTACGTTTTTAGTTTATCCAGATGTTTAAAGAAGGCATTTTGTTCAATTCCCAAGGCCCTAATTCATCCAAAATAGAGAATTTAACCCATTCAAAGCTCATCATATTCACTTTTCATCTATTCACTCTCAAAAGAAAACCCTAAAGCTGAAACTTTCTCTCCAAGAAATCTAATTTCTCCATTAATTCTCCAAAATATTTCAAGACCAAGGATTCATAGTTCAAGATTAAGGATTCCCAATTCAAGAACTCTAACATATCATCTCCAAAGATACAATTGGATTCCAAGATTCAAGCTTTTCGTCTAAGATCATCGGTAAAGGTATGTGGGGTTATGAACAAGGACAATCATTTCGTCCTTGTGCCCAAAACTTATTTTAATCCCAATTTTACTGAATTTTATATGATTTTCCGTGAAATTCAAGTTAGGTTTTATACCCATTATTTTTATTTACAAGCTTATGAGATTTCAAGTGATTGAATGTTGAATTGCATGACTATTTTCATATAATTATGTGTATAATATGATTTTCCAGATTTTCCCAATTGAGTTAAAGCATGATTTTGCGATTCTTGGTCTATTATTTTGACATTGTTGAAGTATTTTCAAGAAGCATATTGAGCATGATATTTTGCTATGATTTTACATGAGTTTGAAGCATGCGTAATTAAGCCCAAAATAAGTATTGCTATTTCAAGATTTGTTGTGCTATGAGCACTTTATGACTAGATTCTTTCTAGATTATTTGTAAAGATTTGACCTTTTGGTCTCATAATAGATATGAAATCCACTTTATAGATTCAGATTACAGATTTAGCTTTAAAGATATATCGTTAGTTTTCATTATAAGCCATTATACTATTTTAAAAGTGGGTTTCCATCAGAATGAGCATACAGATTTAATGGGAGTAGTATTTAGCACCGAGATGGGGTACGTTACTATGGTTTCATACCCCAGAACAACGTGACAAGGTAGGATTTAGATTGTTCCCACTTCTATGTGGATGATAGATATGTGATCACTTAGATAGATTATACTCCTTGGCAAGAGTATGACTCCTCTCCCCAACGTAAGGATTCCTCCTTAGGGGGACAAGAACGTTGAACTCCATAAATGCTCATATAATTTATGTCGGTTAGAAGAATCTCCCATGCAGAATAAGTTTTCAGATTGATAAACCCTTAAAATAAAGTAATTTCTCTAATGGAAAAGAATATCAAAAATGATTTTTGAAAACTTAGTGTAAAGGCTCTCAGTTTAACTCAGATTATGCATTACAGAAAGACAATAGTTACAGATTTCAGCTTTTAGATTTTAGATTAAGAAGTAAGCTCTTTAACACTTAGACAGTATGATTTATAGACAGAACATTAGCATAACTTTAAGAACTAAATGTTATGAATCACTAGATTTATAAAGTGTGATTTGCTATTCATGATTTCAGATTTCAGTATTTCAGATATTTCAGCTTATGTAAGTCATTTACATTTAGCATGCATAGTTTTATAAATGATGATTATGTGATAATGTTTTACTTATACATTTCACCCCCCATATATTCAGTACATGATACCGCTCAACTTATACTTCAATTGAGTGTAAGACGGTCGTCGTCAATATATTTACCCAACTTTAAAGTCAGGGTCGAATCCACGAGAAACAATGTGAGTGGCGATTAAACTAATTTAAAAATATGGATACAAGTTAAATTCAAACAAATGATATGAAAATATAAAATGGGGTTTTTTAATGATTGAACAAAAGTTATTAATACTTCAATTCCCCTTAGAACTCAAAGCTTAAACTGCAATATTTCAAATCAACGATATAGAGAAACTAGAGTTGTGATCACTATGATTAGTAATCCTCCATTGAATAATAGTTGTAGTATTGGATTCTCGTGACTTATGGGAAACACCAAATTATCAGTATCGACACTTCATCTAAGTGTTTCTCAACCTACCTAGATGTTGAGTTCCCTAATCTCAAACTTAGGAACCTTCTATTCACATTGATTTTATTTTGAGTTGATTAATCTTGTTACATCATTAATCATTAGATGGGAACTTAACCTTCCTAAATCCTCGTTGATAATTCACTACCTTTAGTTTATTTCTCAGTTCGAGCAAATCAACATAAGGCGAGTCTATTATTTGCAACAAACAAAAAATAATTAATTCAAAAGAATTATCAAGATGTTCCCACAATTACTCGAATCCTAACAAATTATTGAGACAATACAGGAGTAATCATAGATCCCACAACCCTAGTTGTGGGTTTTAGTTCCACATGAAAGAGAAAGAGATAACAATAACTGAATTCATAATTCAAAGTGATTAAATGTACAAAAGATGTAGTCAGAAATTAATTCTCTTCCCAAATTCAAGAAGAATATCCCACAACTAAATCAAAGAACTGAAAATCGAAATCCAAGTTTAGAGACCAAAGAGAAGTAAAGTAGTCTTTGGAATAAGTTCAAGATGTTCCGCCTCTCAATGAAACCCTAAAGTTGTTATTTATATTCATAACTTAAGAAAAATTTAAAATTAAAAATTCAGATTTTTCTCCTTAGCTGACGACATGTCTGGCGGCTTATCAGAGATCTGATAGCTTATCAGACCATGTCGCCAGACATGATTCCCCTTTCTTGCCTTCTTCTTATGTTTGACGATATTCTTGATAGCTTATCAAACACAAGATGGCTTATATGAGGATGTCGTCAAATTCTCCTCCATGTTTGATGATGTTTGCCTTAGGTTGATGGCAACTCCTGACGGCTTATCAAGGATTTGATGACATATCATACAATGTTGTTACTTCTTCACTTCAAATCTCATGTACTGCCTTAGGCTGGTGGCATTCTCGATGGCTTATCAGAATTGTGATGACTTATCAGAGATATTATTACACTTCTGCTCCAACTTCCTCACACTGTCTACAGCTGATGATGACTCTGATAACTTATCACTAATTTGAAGACTTATCAGACAAGTCATCAACTACACTTTCATGGCCACTTGTTCCAAAGTCACCTCTTTTGCTCTTATTTTTTTGGGTTTTTTTGGACCTTGACTTTCCTGCATTATCAAAGAGATAGCAATCAAAAATGACAAAAGGTTCTTAAGACTTTACAATTATTTTTAGTTAAAAGCCTCAAATGTTTTAGCATTAGCTCACACATCAGTACATCCTCAAAGTACTAATCCACATATATGTCTATGTGCTACATTGTCCCATAATATAGGTACAAGTTATAGTATGTGCAGACAGAATCAGACAGTTGTAGATTCCAGCCATGATGAGTCCTCCTACTCCAGGGACTTTAGTTAGATGTTATTTATGTACTATACTTTCTTACTCATATGTATTGATTAGTGGCAGTTGAAGTCACATCCCATCTATCTATATTCAGTATATTAGAGGCTTTACAGATGTCAGTTAGAGTCAGTTATGTAATTTCAGTCCCTCTTTTTTGACCTTATTAGAATGTAAGAGTTGTATCAGTATTGTATTTTCACAGATTCCATTATTTTTATGTTTCTGCATAGTTAACTTAGTCATTTTATCAATATTATTCTATTTTTTATGAGTTATGCCAGTACAAGGGTTATCTTGGGATCACTTATGGTCCTAAGCACTATGTGACATCCTGGAATAGATTTTTGAGGCGTTACAATCACTGTCCTTCCTAAGATTATGTTAGCAGACTTAATAAAGTTAGATATGGTTAACTTTGACCTTATTATTTGTATAGATTGGCTCCATTCCTATTATGCATCTATACATTATCGCACCCGAGTGGTAAAGTTTTAGTTTCCAGATAAGTCAGTCTTTGAGTGAGAAGGTAATTCAGTGACTCCCAAGAGTCACTTTATATCATATCTTAAATCCAGAAAGTTGATTTAAAAATATGTATCTATCATTTAGTTTGAGTAAATGTGTATCTATCATTTAGTTCTAGTCAAAGGCCTAAGTATGAGACTCCAACAGATCAGTCGGTTCGTGTAGTCAATAAGTTTCCTGATGTTTTTCCCAAAAATTTGTCAGGGGTATCTCTAGATAGGGAAATAGAATTCGGTATTGACCTTCTTCCAAATACTCAGCCCATCTCCATTACTCCATATCAAATGGCTTCACCCGAGCTTAAAGAGTTAAAAGAGGAGCTTAAAGAACTCTTAGATAAAGGTTTCATAAGGCCAGTGTCTCTCCATGGGGTGCTCCCATCCTATTTGTCTGAAAGAAAGATGGTTTTTTGTGAATGTGCATTGACTATCGTAAGCTGAATAAAGTCACAGACAAAAAACAAATTTCTTCTTCCTAGGATTGATGACTTATTTGACCAACTCTAAGGTGTAATTTATTTCTCCAAGATAGACCTTAGATCCGGCTATAATCAACTTAGAGTAAGGGAATGTGATATTACAAAGACAGCTTTCAGAACCTATTATGGTTATTTTTAGTTTCTAGTCATGTCCTTTGAGCCAACACATGCCCTGGCAGCCATCAAGGACTTGATGAACCGAGTGTTCAAATAGTATTTAGACATGTTTTTCATAGTCCTTACAGATGATATTCTTCTCTATTCTCAGAGTGAGGATGATCATGAAGACCACCTTAGAATTGTGTTGCAAACTCTTAAGGATCACCAGTTGTTCGCCAAATTTTGCAAATGTGAATTTTGGCTAAGATCAGTAGCTTTCCTCGGTCCTATTATTTCAGTGATAGTATTAGAGTTGATCCCCAAAATACAAAAGTAGTATGAAACTTGCCTAGACAGCTTAAGCCTCATGAAAAGAACTACCCTACCCATGATCTTGGGTTAGCTGTTGTTGTGTTTGCATTAAAAATCTGGAGGCACTATCTTTATGGGGTGCATCTTGATGTGTTTACGGATCACAAAAGTTTGCAGTATATGTTTACTTAGAAGGAGTTAAATCTTTGTCAGGGAAGGTGGTTAGAATTATTGAAGGATTATGACATGAGTGTGTTGTATCATCCGGTAAAGGCCAATGTTGTTGCAAACGCCCTTAGTAGATTATCTATAGGCAGTGTTGCTCTTGTGGAGAATGATAAGAGAGAACTAGTTTGGGAAGTTCATCGTTTAACTAGAATGGGTGTGAAGATGGTTGACTCAGCTGAAGGGAACTTTTGGGTCTAGAATAGTTTAGAATCTTCTCTAGTGTTTGAAGTGAAAGAGAACCAGGATAAGGATCCTAGTTTGGTCAAACTGAAGGGGTTAGTTAAAGACCAAAAGGTCGAGGTTTTATCTCAACGGGAAGATGGTGAGTTGAGATACCAGAGTAGATTGCGTGTGCCATGTGTTGACTATTTGAGGCAGCGGATTATGAAAGAAATGTATGGTACACATTATTCCATTCATCCAGAATCCACTAAGATGTACCACGATCTGCGGGAAGTTTATTGGTGGAGTAGTATGAAGAAAGATATCACAAAATTTGTCACCACGTGTGTGACTTGTCAACAGGTTAAGGTAGAACACTAAAGACCTAGTGGCACTTTACAAGAGTTTGGTATTCCCACTTGGAAGTGGGAAGAGGTGAATATGAACTTTGTGACTGGATTACCCCATTCGCGTCATCAGTATGATTCTATTTGGGTTTTAGTCGACAGATTGACAAAATCAGCTCATTTCTTGTCAGTTCACATATCCTACATATCTTAAGATTATGCTAAACTATACATTAGAGAGTTGGTTAGATTGCATGGAGTTCCTTTGTCCATCATCTTAGATAGGGTACTTAGTTTACCTCTCAGTTTTGGAAAGCCTTTCAGAAGGGTCTTGGTATCCAAGTTTATCTTAGCTTAGCTTTTCATCCATATACAGATGGTTAGGTAGAGAGGATAATTCCGACCTTATAGGATATGTTGAGGGCCTGTGTTCTTGACTTCAAAGGCAGTTGGGATGAACACTCACCATTGATCGAGTTCGCCTCTAATAAAAGTTACCATTTTAGTATTCAGATGTCCTGTTTGAGGATCTTTATAGGCAGAGATGTAGATCACTATTTGGTTTGTTCGAAGTGGGTGAGGCCTCTCTGATTAGGCCACATATGGTGTTTGAGGCAATGTAGAAAGTTCAATTGATTCGAGAAAGATTGAAAGCATCTAAGAGTCGTCAGAAATCTTATGCACACATAAGAAAAAGAGATCTTGAGTTTAAAGTAGATGATCTTATGTATTTGAAGGTTTCACCCATGAAGGGCATAAAGAGATTTGGCAAAATGGGGAAGCTTAGTACCCGATATGTAGGCCCCTATCAAATTTTGAGTCGTGTTAGGAAGGTAGCATATGAGTTTGAGCTACCCACATACTTGTCATCAGTTCACCCAGTGTTCTATGTGTCCTTAATGAAGAAGTGCATTGACGATTCAGCTGTTGTAGTCCCTCTAGAAAGCACAAATATTCGGATATCCTTTCATACGATGCATTTCTGATAGAGATTCTTGATCATCAGATCCGTAAACTAAGGATCAAAGAAGTTCCCTTGGTCAAAGTTCTGTGGATAAATCAGTATATTGAGGGTGCTACTTGGGAAGCAGGAGTTGACTTGTGAACCACGTATCCTCATCTCTTCTCCACGAACTCAGATTCAGCTGAAGGTATCAGCCTTCCTTAATTCAATTCTTTTCCGATCTCAGATTAAGAAATATATCTATCCTATTGTAGATTCATGCATTCGCAGATTAGTTCAGTTACTTAGTATGTTTTAGATTCAGTCATACAACTTGTTTCAGTTGTGCATGCTAGCATATAGCCTCAGTACCTCAGTATCTTTAGTTTAACAAGTCTAATTCGAGGACGAATGTTCCTAAAGGGGGAGATAATGTAATACCCCATACTTTTACTAGCCCAGTTTAGCTCCTAGAATGTCAAGGGTTAGCTTCAAAAATGAATGACTCTTGATGCATATAGAATATTCAAGCTCTAGACCCATAAATATGTAGACAATTGGCTCATCTTTCAAACGATACAAATTTTGCCTCAAATCGATAGTCGATTAAGAATTTATGGCAATTTTAGTGAAAACAATAGGGCATCACGATAAGCACTGCATCGCAGTGCAGTTCAGATTCATAATTTTCCAATTCCAGTGAAGCACTGTGATTGACTCGCATTGCGGTGAAGCTCCAGTTCCCATTCGTGCCATTCTAGTATCTCACCGCGATAAGCCCGTATCGCATTAAAAATTCCCAATTGGATAGACACTGCATTATGTTGGAGTACAAAATGGCACTCTTCCTTTTCCAGTGAAGAAAGGCAATTTCACCGCATCTTGACAGAGGCCATAATGGCAATTGTCCCTTTTCTAATAAGCCACTGCGATAGCGGCGCATCACGGTGGGGGGCAAAACCAGAATTTTTAATTTCAAATAGGATTTTAAAATGGCAATTTAGTATTTTCCCATGCCCCCATATCGTTTAAAACAAAAAATTAATCCTATTCTAACCATTATATGCATATTTTAATCAAAATTAGTCTCCAAGGAAAGCCTAGAACTCAAATTTTCATCTCCAAGAAATCCAAATTCTACCATTCTTTTTCCAAGTTAGCTCAAAATTAAAGATTTCCAATACAAGAACTTCAAGAATCTATCTTCAAGAGAACAAGTAGGAACTCAAAGTTCAAGTTTCTTCATCAAAACATCAATTAAGGTATCTATTTTAAACAAGGATAATCATTTCATCCTTGTGTCCAAAATTAATTGAAGATAATTTTACATGAGTTTTGAATTAGGGTTCATACCCAATATTGTTATTTGCAAGATTATGTGATTTTGAGAGATTTAGATGTTGAATTGCATGTCTACTTTTATATTTTCATGTGTATTGCAGTAGTTTTCAGATTTAGAATTTAAATATCAATATTTTCATTATCAAGCATGAAATTTATGATGATTTGACATGAATTTGATGCATGGGTTACTAGCCCTTGTTTGAATGTTGTTATTACAAGAAGTTTATGCTTTTAAGCATCCCATGATTTGTTATATTCAGATTTTGAACAAAGATTTGATCTTTTAATCTTAGCTTAGATATGAAATCCACTTTATAGATTTATCTACAGTTTACAGTAAATATATTTACAAGAGCTTTTCATTGTAAACCCTTACATTAGTTGCTAAAAGTGGATTTTCAACAGAATGAGCATACAAATTTAAAGGGAGTAGTATTTAGCACTGTGTTTGGTATGTTCACATGCCCCAAAACTATGACCCAACGTAGGTTCAGATTATCAAATTATTTCCATATCTATATGGATACAAATACATATGTGATCACTTAGATTAGGTTATACTCCTTGGAAAGAGTATAACACCTCTCCCCAACATGAGGTTTTCCCATTAGGGAACTAGACATTGGACACTATTATAGCTCACATAGTGTATGTCGATTAGAAGAACCTCCCTAACATTAAACACTTTCAGAATAATTTTTAAAAGTATTTCGGTACAGCTTATAGCAAAGAGTAAAGAATAACAGAAAACCTTTTTGAAACTAAGTATAAAGGCTCACAAATTTTATTCAGATATTGCTTTATATGAGGCATTAGTTACAGATGTCAACTTTTAAATTTCAAACATAAAAGTTGGTCCTTTCTACACATAGATCTCATGATTTAAAGATAGAATACAAGTACAGTTTTTAGAAACTAAATATTATGACTCACTAGATCTATTCAACATATTTTGCTATTCATGGTTATGATTTTCAGTTTTCAGATATTGCAGCTTATGTGAGTCATCTACATTTAGCATGCATTCTTTTACAAATTTATAATAATATTGAGATACTAATTTACTTTTTTATTCACCCTCATATACTCAGTACAATCTAGAAGTATTGATCCACATATACATCTATGTGATGCATTGTCTCATAATGTAGGTCTAGGTGCTTATTTTCAGTAGTGTGAGTGATTTCGAGCATCTCCATCTACATCCCGACAATTGGAGCGTCCTCATAGTTTGGGGACTTAGTCTATCAGTTTTTTGGCTGATTAGTATAGATGATTCAGTATTTACATATAGTTTGAGTCAGTTGGGGATTTGGCCTAGTGACTCTCTATCATTAGTAGTAGAGGCTTGTTGGACTGCTAGATATGATTCAGATTTTCAATATTGATTGATCAGACTTTTGAGTTTAGTATTTTTAGATATTATATTTAGGCAGCTTCAGCTTAGCTCATACAGAATTCCATATTTTTATCTTGATTATATATAGATCTATACTTCCCTATTATGAGTTTCAGATTTAGTAGATGGCTTACAGGGTTAGCTTAAGGCTACTCGTAGTCTTGAGTACTGTGTGACATCTCAGACCCATTTTTGGGGTGATATAGCAAACCTAGTGTTTCAACTCTATGGTTTAAATTGGCTTAAATGGTCCAAAGAACCCAAGTCTTGCATTTCATTAATACAACACCTAAAACACATCCAAAATCCAACACAATATCAAAAACGTACTATGAAGTAGCTTAATCTTACAAGGGATAAACTTGGCCTTGCTTGACGTCAAAGAAAGCTCAACGATCTGATAAACCACCATATTTCTCTTCGAAGAATCCTTCTCAAGATGCCAAGATACCGTAAACATATTCTACTTATCAATACGAGAATAATAATACCCTTATTGCACCATTATGCTTCGGATTCAATAATCACACAAAACCCCCATATGGGTCCCACTTTCGACAATTGCATTTTCAAAACAAACCCAATATTCTTACATGCTCAAGGAATCATTGCCCATAAAAATGGGTTAAATCCAAGATAAATTGGGGCAAAAATCAGCACCTTAAGTTTTTGCGATTTTGAGGAAGAAATCAATAAACTACCTAGTAAAGGGTGAATTCTTAGCTCAAATAGGAAGATAATCGTATAACAAGTGTTAATCAAGCTTTCCAATCGCCCACAAGCTTAAATGCCACTTTATTTCACTCATTAGGATTTAAACTCTCAAGAAATGGATGATAAATCGCTAAAATCGTGGAATAAGAGGTCTATTTATACCCAGCCCAGGCCCTGGGGTTGCACTATCGTGACTCGGGCAATCGTGATCACATAATCTTTTTGTTTCCACATGATTCTCAATTGCGATAATAAATATGAGATCACGGAAACTAGTCTTTATTGAGCAAGTCACCATCGCAATCCAAAGAGTCATTATCACCGTGCACCAAAAACCTAATGCACCAGATTTTTCCAAGTCCTAAATGGACATCAACTAGGTGCTCGAGATTCGTTCAGAATCCTGTATATACAAATGAACTATGTAACCACACAAAATTTTACATTTCAAACTCAATGACAATCAAAATTTCCACTCAAGGTCATTTCGATGAAAAATAGGTCCCACACCCAATTTCTAAATTCTTAACTTTCTAACCAATAGGTCGAAATGAGCTTGGGTGTCTTGGGAATTGAACTAAAGGTCCACCTAGACTACAATCAAAATTTTAGAGCTGCTGACACAATCAGAATTTTCAATCGAGGTCGTTTGACTAATGTTTTTGCCCGATGGCTATTTGGAACCAATGAAGATTTCCAAACAGGGAATTGGATCTAAAAACAAAATGAACTACCCAATAACTAAACTGTTAATTCCAAAAAGTCATAAATGACTTGGGGCAGCTATAGGAAAGCTCTAATGGAGAAAATAATCAAAAATATAGAAAATAGCCTTAAGGGTCATTACAATGTCCTCTAAAAGAATGTTCATCCATGAAAGTTAAGGATTAGGATGAACCTAAATTCTCAAACATGTGAAGATACTAGGTTTGTATCTCGCACTCAATCTCCCAAGTGGCCTCCTCTACTCGACGGTGCCTCCACTGAACCTTAACTATAGTAATCTCTCTATTACACAACAGCCTGACATGACTGGTTAATATGAGCATCGGCTCTTCCACAAAGGTCAAACTCTTATCCAACTAGATTGCTACCCATCTAAGCATATAAGATGGATCAAGAATATATTGCTGCAATATAGAGACACGGAAAACTGGATGGATAGCAGCAAAATCTATATGTAGAGATAACTCATAAGCCACCTCACCAACTTCGTAAAGAATCTCAAAAGGTCTAATATATCTAGGATTAAGCTTTCCCTTCCTTTCAAACCTCATCTCACCCTTTATTGGTGACACACGGGGAATACTAGATCACCAACTACAAATCTCATGGCATGAAGTCTACAGTCTGCAGAGGCCTTCTACCTACTCTGAGCTGCTCTCAACCTATCCTGAATCACCCTAACTCTATCTAACGACTCTTGAAGCAAATTCGTACTACAGGTTCTAACATCGGAAGTCTCAAACCTTCCATTTGGAGAACGAAATCTCCCACCCTACAAAGCCTCAAAAGGTGCCATCTCAATACTTAAATGATAGCTATTATTGTATGAAAACTATATCGATGCTATGTGTTGCTCCCACTAGCCTCTAAAGTCAATAACACAGGCTCAGAGCATGTCCTTAAGAACCTGAATAGTCTTCTTTGACTAACCATTTGTCTATGGATAAGAGGTTGTACTAAGATCCACCTAAGTGCCCAAATCCTCCAGAAATGATCTCAAAAAACTCAAAGTGAACATAAAACCACATTTTAAAATAATAGAAATGGGCACATGATCCAAATAGACTATCTCCCGAACATAGATATGGGCTAACCTCTCTGTACTGAAGGACAACTGAATAGGAATGAAATGTGATGACTTGGTCAAATGGTCTAAAATGAACCAAATACCACCAGAACCATAGCAAGTGCCAGGTAACCACTAACAAAATCCATAGTAATCTGCTCCCATTTCCACTCGAGAATGGGCAACCTCTGAGTCAATCCACCAGGTCGCCTATGCTCGGCCTTTACCCACTGGAAACATAGGCAATAACCTACAAAATTTTCCATATCACTCTTTATACCGCTCCACCAATAATGTCGTCTCAAATGTCTATACACCTTGGTTGTGTCGGGATGAATAGAATATCTAAAGCACTGAGCCTTATGCAAAATCAACTGCATCTGTCACGACCTAATTTATGAGTCATAATGGCACCTACTAAGACTTACCATTAGGTAAGCCAACACCATAACTTGGAGCTAAAGAGAAGGCTTACATTGGTAGAAATGCCCGATAAGGGCCACAATATGTGAACACAATCATAGCAACAATTATCCCAAATACACAATCAACTTAGGATACCGAATCCTATGACATGATAGTTTAAGTATAGGAGAATCTAAGCTTGACAATAGGAACTACAACTCAAATTCTAAATAGTATACATTTGTCACGAATACAAAAGATAGAATAAAGATAGAGGGGAAAAACAAAGAATCAAACTCCAAGATCTCAACCTGTCTCCAAAAGATCTACACAACACGATCTTAACTCAGCGATGGAAACTAGTACTCGAGTCTACACAAAAAATGTACAAAAGTGTAGTATGAGTACTAAAACACAGGTACTTAGTAGTCATCATCGGTGGACTGAGCAAACTCATGATATAAAGATTATATAATGTAAGCCAATAACTAAAAGCCAAGGTACTGAAGAGAACCTAAATCTTCTTTAATATCACTGTATAAAATAACTAATCAACTAGAACAATATTACGATATCTCATATCAACACATTCCACAACCGTTATATAAAAGGTGTAATTGGTTATAACAACATATATGCAATAACAATCACGTAAAAACCAAGTTCAACACACATAAAATCACTAGAGCATAAAGTAACAAACTTACCATGGTGCGCCATACCATCGGGAAGTACATTCAAAAGGACACAAAGTAAAGAACTCATCATGGTGTCCCATACCACCAAAGAGTGCACCAAAAGATCAATTCATCAACATATCAAGGCACAAATAACAAAACAACTAACTTTAACCAGTGGTTTCCACATTTCTGCCATGGACTCTCACCAAAATCCAAAATCATCATCAACTACCGCAAATCGACATAATGAAACCAATGTAATAATAACATAGTTATATAGTTATATAGATCTCTAACTCATTAATATGCTTCATATATAGTCAATATTAACTAACCTCCTATTATGTTTAAGCTACTAATTCGCTAAAGCTCAAATAGGGAAAAGCTATTAGTCACCAACATAATTATTTACCCATTTACCAAAGCCATTTTCTTATTAGCACCATAATTGTCGAAGTCATCACTTAATCCACCAACGGCCTAACATGCTAAACATCAATTTAACAAATCATCAACAATACTAAGTCTATTGTAATTATAAGTCATGTCTCATCCATAATTACAAGTTGCCATGTATTAACTAATAGGTTTATGGACTATTTTTCTAGGCTTCTAGCCATCAAGTAACATAACCACTTATTAGAGACAACTAGTTATCACATAACCCACTTTACTAGGCAAAATTCAATGACATAACTCTTTATGCAAGTCAAATATAATCACTAGGTGAGTCTTTAGTTCTGCACAAAATTGCACCTCAATTAGCCTTAACTCAATAATCGGCATATTCTACTTCAAGTTACTAGTTAATGTTAACAAGAGCCATACCTCTTACCAAGTGATTATTGGTAGAGAATGATGAACAACTTCCCAAGTAAAACATCATGTCTTAAGTGGACAAACGGACTTAGTCATACACTACATAACTAAACATATATCTTTATGTTAAAATATGCTTACCATACATGGTACCACCACAACATCAATATATCCTCTGGATTAACCGGGCATCATCATAACGTCACTACCTCTTCTGGATTTCCCGGGCATCATCATAACACCAATATATCCTCTCGATTAATCAGGCATCATCATAACATCAATATATCCTCAAGATTAATTAAGCATCATCAAAACATTAATATATCCTCTGATTAATCGAGCATCATCATAACACCAATATATCCTTTGGATTTACCGAATATCATCATAACATCAATATCTCCACCAAATTTATCGGGCATAATCACGTCATCAATAACCACCAAGACAACAAAAAACACACATATATAGCCTAATCAATAACAAGTACAAGCCCAGAACAATAGAGTATAAGAGATGTGAGGAAACGCATACCATAGTACTTGACCATTAATCATTGCTACATTACATGACTAGATTCATAGGCATGTTTATCTTATTATTGTGAGAAATCACCTCTTTTCCAAACTAAACATGATTATTAGCAACTAATTATAAGTCATAGATATGCCTTCTAGAATCCTTCTTTACTCACATAGTTCACAACACCAACACAAAGAGACTCTTTGAAACATATTAGCTTAGTCATTAATCTTGAATCATAACAAGAGTTGTGACAACATCCAAGGCTCACATAGTTAACTAGACAATACGTAAGTGATAGAATAATCATAGATTAAATTCAAAAGACATCCCAAGGCTATCCATATCATGACAAAAAGATAATCAATCAAGTATACACATTATCCCATCATTGACTACATACATAAACCGTCAACCGGATTTAGCCATCATATTACCAAAAGCATAATCTAGGCATTCATCAAGTATCTTAGCCACTAAAGATGTTACATGGTTCACTCTTATGGCGGGTCAAGTTCCACTTCTAATAATCCCCAAAGTTCTCTTCTACAATTCTAACATTGACCCATAATTAGGCTAAGTTATCTAAATCAAGCCATAAGGGCCTACAAATCCTTGCTAGTTCTATAGGGCAATTCTTCTTCAAGTATTCTTCCTAAGTCATCCCAAGAACTAAAGCCATTCCACAACTAAGTATATATAGGCTAACATACTCTTAAGGTGACTGAACAAGGTCACTCTCATCTAGTAGAGTAACTAGAGTATTCTCATACTATTCATGAGATTACAAGTCCAACTAACCAAGGTTCTAGGGTAAAAGTCAAGCATCACACTTTGCATGTTCAATAGCCTATGTGATTTAACTTGTCCCAAGCATCATCATTTACCAATCGACCATCTAAGACCCCGCCAAATCTTGTCAAGATATCATAGTTATACTACAATGGAGCTCAATCTAACTACAAGTAAGCCTAACCTACCGTGAGTCCAAATAGCTCATGAAGCAACAATCTTTGCCTTTCTTTTCCTTGAAGATTCTTCTATGAAACAAGCTATCAACACCATAATCTATGTATTATCACAAGGATAACAACACCCATATTGCACCATTGTGATATGGGTCCAAAATGATACCAAGAAAACCCCAAATGGGTCCTAAATACGAAAAACAAGTTTTTAAGACCAACCCATTGCTCAAATACCATAGAGGAGTTATAACCCTCAAGAAATTTGAGCAAAATCATCATATTTAGGCTAAAATCAATCCTTAATCCATTTGGGGTTTTGGGTCTAGAAATAAGGAAATCAACACCAAAACTTGAAGTAATCTTACCTTAGATTTGTAGCAAAACACGATTACATAAGCTATTCAAGCTCCCAATCAACCAACAAGACACATTTTATGGATTTTACACTCTATAAGGATTTTAGAGCTCAAGAGGGAGGCAAAAATGACAAAATTCTTGATTAAGACAACATTTAAATAGGCCTTTCCTTAGCCTCGAGAAGTGTGATCGTGCACACATGTTAGGCCATGATCACGGCTCATGCATTGGTACCTCACCCACCACGATCACGGTATCTCTCTCTTTTTCAATCGATAGTCAAAACTTGGATTTTTATTCCAAGTTTTGGCCAATGGTTAGGGATGCATCCAGAATCCAATACGAGTAAATAATATTTGCGACCATATAGATTTTGACATTTTGGATGCGTTGACAAAGATGGATTCTGCATTCGAGGTTATTTTACTAAAGTTTTCATTTGGTGGCCAATTGGAATATCGAAGACTCCATAAAGGGAAAATGGTTCTAAAATCCAAATGGGATGCCAGGTAATTGAACTATTGGTTCCAACGAGTCATAAAAAACTTATGGTAGCTGTGGAGAAGCTCTATCAGTAGAAATAAGCAGAAATACGAGAAAAGACCTAAAAGGTCATTACAATATCATGTACTAAGGAACTTTTGTCCCCAAAAGTTAAAGATGAAGACAAATACCTGAAGTCTTAAACAAATGAGGATACAGAGCCCATATCTCACCCTCGATCTCCTAAGTATCCTCCTCAACCGGGTGGCGCCTCCACTGAACCCTTACTATAGGAATCTCTCTAGTACGTAGCCGCCTCGCATCGCAAGCCAAAATAAGTACGAGCACCAATACAAGGGTTAACTACTTGTCTAAGTGGATCAAATCCCATTTAAGCACATGAGAAGGATCAGGAATGTACTTCCACATGATAGAGAAATGGAAAATTAGATGAACAGCTACAAAATCTGGAGGTAAAGCTAACTCATAGCCAACCTCACCAACTACATGGAGAATCTCAGAGGGACCACATACAGAGGGTTGAGCTTACCATTCCTTCCAAATATCATCATACCTTTCATAGGTGAAACTAAAAGGAACGCACGATCACCAACTCTGAATCTCAAGGAACGGATCCTACGGTCAACATAGGCCTTCTGCCTATTTTGGGCTAGTCTCAGCCTATTCAGAATTATCCTGACTCTATCTAATGAGTCTTAAAGAAAAATCTATACCATAGGTCTCACCTAGGAAGTCTCAAACCATCCTATTGGAGAATGACATATCCTACCGTACAAAGCCTTATAAGGTTCCATCTCAATGCTTGAATGATAACTTTTGTTAGAGGAAAACTCTGCCAATGCTAAGTATTGATCCCACCATCCTCTAAAATCCAAAATACAAGCTCAAAGCATATCATCAAGCACCTAAATAGCCTCTCAGACGACCATCTATCTATAGATGAAAGGCTATACTCAAATCCACTCGAGTACCCAACTTCTCCTGAAATACCCTCAGAAATCTCAAAGTAAATACAAAACCACAGTTCGATATGATAGAAATAGGCACTCCATGCAAATAAACTATCTCTCAAACATAAATATGGGAAAATCTCTCATCACTGGAGTTCATCTGAATAGGAATAAAATACGCCGACTTGGTCAAACGATCCACAATAACCCAAATACCATCATGACCACAAGTAGTATAAGGAAAACCACAAATAAAGTCCATGGTAATCTTTTCTCATTTTAACTTGAGAATGGGTAACCTCTGCGTCAATTTGCGTGGACACTGATGCTCAGCCTTAACTTGCTGACAACATAGGCAATGAGCTACAAAGTTTTCCCCATCTCTGTTAATCCTATCCTACCAATAAAGCTTTCTCAAATCTCTATACATCTTAGTCATACTAGGATGAATAGAATATCTAGAGATGTGATCCTCATGAAGAATCGACTGAATCAAGTCATCAAGCAAGGGAACAAAAATACAACCCTAAAACCTTAAAATACCCTTGGAGTCAGTAGTGTGGCTCCTAAATTCACCACTCATTTCCTGATTATGGACTAAACACAACTTACTATCCTTATGCTGACGATCACAAATTTGATCAAATAGAGAGGAACTTGCCTCTACACAAGCCAAAATCCTCTTAGGATCCAAAACATCAAGGCGAACTACCACTTTGGCTAAGGACTGAATGTCCCATGCCAAGGGCCTCTGAGAAGCTGATATACAATACAAGCAATCGATACTTACTGCCTTGCAATCAAGGCATCGGCTACCATATTCGCCTTACCCTGATGATACAAGATGGAAAAATCATAGTCCTTCAACAACTCCATCCATATGCACTAGCGAGCATTAGGCTCTCTCTGGGTCAAAAGATGCCAAAGGCGATGATGATCGATGAAAATATCACCATGCACACCATACAAATAATGCCTGTAAATCTTGAGCGCGAAAACTACAGCCGCCTACTTAAAATCATAAGTGGGGTAGTTGCGCTCGTGTACCTTAAGCTGTCTAGAATTATTAGAAATAACATTACCAAACTACATCAATACACAACCAAGACAAATACCAGAAGCATCACAAAACATGGTGAATCCATCACCCTCAACTATAATAGCTAACACTAGAGAAGAAGTAAGATAATTGTTGATCTTTCCAAAGCTCAACTCACACTCCTCGGACTATTGGAAAAGAACTTTCTTATGAGTCAATCTAGTCATAGGGGAAGAAATAGTAGCAAAGATCTCAATAAAACTTCTATAATAACTAGCCAAACCAATAAAACTGCAAACCTCAGTTGGAGTCGTAGGTCTATCCCAATCACTAATCGTCGAGATCTTATTCGAGTCTACCATAATACCAACCTTAGAAGCCACATGTCCAAGAAATGACACTGACTCAAGATAAAACACGCACTTAGAGATTTGGCAGCACATGCTCTCACAAAGTCTAAAGCATAATCCTCAAGTGATTCGCATAATCCTCACTACCGCTCGAGTATATAAGAATGTCATCAATAAATATAATAACAAAGAGTCTAGATAGAGTTTCATC
The DNA here is from genome assembly GCF_002878395.1 of Capsicum annuum. Taxonomy (NCBI): domain Eukaryota; kingdom Viridiplantae; phylum Streptophyta; class Magnoliopsida; order Solanales; family Solanaceae; genus Capsicum; species Capsicum annuum. The sequence goes on from NC_061121.1 coordinate 118,911,195, forward strand.
TCATGGTTCATCAAGTCCATAAATATGGTTGGGGCATTAATCAGCCCAAAATACATCACCAAGAACTCATAATGAAAGTCCTGAATATTGTCTTTGCGATATTCACAGCCTGAATCCTCAACTAATGATGATCAGACCTCAAATCTATCTTAGAAAAAAACCACAACCCCATGACTAGGGCAATCTCTAAAGAAATAATTAGAAAGTCTTCAAGTAAAACATGAATCGTGAGCAAAACTAGAACTCACAGATCCATCGAAACCAAAGAAACCACCACATCTAGCGTGGCCTATAAACAAACTTCTCAATAACTGAAAATCTCCCTTACCAAGGCGACTACTATTACGAAACTGACCTCTGACAGTGGTCTGAAGAACTTTCGAAACTGGTTTACTAGTCTTAATTTGAGGCTCAAAAGATAAACATAGAGTATGCCCAATATAGGGAGTACCACATTTGAATTGGTAACTACTATGGATCCCAAAAAAATTTCCCTTATACTTGGGCCTTTTATCACGACCCTCTGGATGCATGTTCTCTATCACTCTAGCATGATTAGAAACCTCAGCAAAAGTCCTACCTGTAGCAACTAAACTCTAAATAGCCATTCGAATAGGAAGATGCAATCCTCTCACAAAGAAGCAAACTCTCTTATACTCAATATCCAAGATAGAGGTTGCATGTCTGGCCAACACAAGAAAATGAGTCTCATACTTAGTGGCTATCATAGAATCCTGCTCTAATCTAGTGTACTAATCTCTCAAACAATCCCTAAGGTTGTGTGGCACATACTTCTCCAAGAATATCTTAGAGAACTGAGTCTATGAAAGAGGAGAAGATCAAACTGTCCTAGAACTTACAAAATTTCTCCACTAGTGTCGAGCAGACAAAAGAACTAAAAAGGGGTGTAATCCACACCACGAGTCTCAAAATGGCCTAATCCACAAAGCCTATCCTCATAAGCAGTCAAAAACTCAAATCCATCATCTCCAAGAGCACCAGAAAACCTAGGTGGAGCCAACCTCAAGATCTTCATCACGCATAGCTGAAGAATAAGTCTTGGGAATCTGTGAAAGAGTAAAGTCAAGAAAATCTCCTATAGACCAACTCAGACTCATAAAACAATATGAGTGAAAGAATGGAAGGACTCCTAAGAATGTTCCATAGACTCCAGAAGATAGGAAACGAATGTTAAAATTCCAATCCGTAGAACTCTATTATACACTTTCTCTTGTACCAATAATACCGGTGAACCAAGGCTATAATACCAATTTTTCATGACTTGATTTACGAGTCATGATAGCACCTACTAAGACCTACCAGTAGGTAAGCAAGCACCAAAACCCAGAGCTTAAGCGAAGGGTTTCTTTGGTAGAAATGCCAGACAAGGGACACAATACATGAACAAAATCATAGCAACAATGTTCCATAATAGACAATCAACTTAGGAAACTAATTCCCATGACATGATAGTATCAATACAAGAACATCTAAGTAACAATAGTAAATAAAGCTTAGAGTCTAAATAGTTTTAAATTGTGTTATACATTTGTCTTGAATTCAAAAGACTTAAAAAAGATAGAGGGAAAAAAGGGTGACTGAACTCCAAGAGCTCACCCTTCTTCAGAAGATCTACGCAGCACGATTGTAACTCAGTAGTAGAAACTAGTACTCTTGATCAGAACCAAAAAGGTACAGAAGTGTAGTATGAGTACCAAAATACCGGTACTCAGGAGGCATCATCAGACGACTGAGCTAAATTATGATATAAAGATGATATAAAGTAACACAATAACTACAAGTCAAGGTACCAAAGCAAACCCAAATCTTCTCCAATATCACTGTATAAAATAACTAATCAACTAAAACAATAGTACAATATCTCATATCAACACAGACCACAACCGTTATAAAAAAGAGTAATCCATTCAGAAGCATAAAGCAACATATTTGCAATAACAATAACGTAAAGACAAAGTTCAACACACATACAATCACTAGAGCATAAAGTAAAAGAATTTACCATGGGTCCTATACCACCGAGAAGTACATCCAAAAGGACACAAAGTAAAAAACTCATCACAGTATCCCATACCACCGGAGAGCGCACCAAAAGATCAATTCATCAACATATCAAGGCACAAATTAATAAACAACTCACATTAACCTGTGGTTTCCACATTTCCGCCATGGACTCTCACAAAGATCCACAATGATCATCAAATATTGCAAATCAACACAACAAAACCAATGCAATCATAACATAGTTATATAGTTATATAGATCTCTAACTTATTAATATACTCCATATCTAGTCTATATTAACTAACCTCCATAATGTTTAAGCTACTAGTTTGCTAAACCTCATATAGATAAAAGCTAAAAGTCACCAACACAATTATTTAACCATTTACCAAAGCCATTTTCTTATTAGCACCATAATCGTCTAAGTCATTACTTAAGCCACCAACGGCCTTAGATGCTTGACATTAATTTAACTAATCGTCAATAATTCTAAGTCTATTATTATTATAAGCCATGTCTCAGCCATAATTACAAGTTACCATATTTTGAACTAACAAGGTACATAGACTAGTTTTCTAGGCTTCTAGCCATCAAGTAATATAACAACTTATTTGAGACAACTAGTTATCACAAAACCCACTTTTCTAGGTAAAGTTCCTTAACATAACCCTTTATGAAAGTAAAATGTAATCACTAGGTGAGTCTTTAGCTCTACACATCATTACACTTATCAATTAGCCTTAACTTTATAATCAACATATTCTACTTCAATTTACTAGTTAATATTAACAAGTGGCACACCTCTTAATGAGTGATTAATGGTAGACAATGATGAACAACTTCCGAAGGAAAATATCATGTCTTAAGTGCACGAACGAACTTAGTCACACACGACATAACTACATATATATCTGTATGTTCATATAATCTTAACATAGATGGTACCATAAAAACATCAATATATCCTCCGGATTCACCGGGCATCATCATAACATCATTATCTCTTCTGGATTTAGCGGGCATCATCATAACACCAATATATCCTCCGAATTAACTATGCATCATCATAAAACCAATATATCTTCCGGATTGGTCGGGCATCATCATAACATCAATATATCCTCTAGAATAACTAGGTATAATCATAACATTAATATCTCCTTTGAATTTACTGGGTATCATCACGTCATCAATAACCACAAGAAAATAATAAACACATACATATGTAGCGCAATCAATAACAAGTACAAGCCTATAGAAATAGAGTATAAGAGATGTGAGAAAACATATAACGTGGTACTTGACCATTAAACATCACTACATTACATGAGTAGATGCATGGGCATATTTATCTAAATTATGTAAGCAATCACTACTTTTCCAAACTTAACATCAGTTTTAGCAAGTTAATTATAAGTCATAGATATGCCTTCTAGAATCCTCTTTATTCACATGGTTCATATCACCAATATAAAAAGACTCTTTTTAGACACACATTAGCTTAGTTATTAAGTTTGAATCATAACAAGAGTTGTGGCATCATCCAATGCTCACATATTAAACTAGCCAAAAAGTTAAATGATAGCATAATCATAGATTTAATTAAGAAAACTTCCCAATATTATCCATATCACGACAACAAGATAATTATACAAGTATACACACTATCAGAAAATTGACCAGATGCATAAACCATCAACTAGGTTTAGCTATCATATTATCAAAGGCATGATCTAGGAATTCATCAAGTATCTAGGTCACTAATGAAGTTACATAGTTCAAGGTTATGGCGGATCAAGTTCTGCTTCTAAAAGTCCCCAAAGTTATCTTCTACAAGTCTAACTTTGACCCGAAATTAGGTTGAGTTATCTAAATAACCTGACCTAACTAGGGGCCTTGTCATAATGGGCATCCCAAGTCCAACCAGTACTGGGGACTACCCCCTATTACCCAACCCAACCACCATCAGTATACCTTGAGTCGGTTGAATACAAAACAAATAACAAGATAGCATGATTGGACAAGGACTGACTTTGGCATAGGTCTATCCTAGACCTAATATACCAAGGCATCCCGTCCACCAAATCGCACCAACCAAACCACTAGTCCAAACCAATACTTAACCAAGGTCCATAAAATAAGACAAAACCAAATGAGATCCAAAACATAATATTATTAATCCCAAAATGAAATACATGGAATAGAGAGAAAATATGTCCAATAATGTCAGCCCCAATTTCAATGTCAATATTAAAGCCAACACCAATACCGATCCCATGCATTCTAACCCATAGCAGTACCATAAAGCCTTTAACAGAAATAGTAAGAATATCTGATTGGGATATGCCCCCAACTATAGACAAAACCAACATCCCTAAATAAATTAGAATTTCCAAAAATATCCATAATAGGAAATGAAGCCTTACGTAAAGATAGAAGCTCACCACTTCAATCCAATAGTTGTCCCTAAGCTAATTACTATGTAGGAGTAGAATGACTGGTTGTTGTATATCAAGGGTATATAGCTGCTTAAAGATGGGTTACCAAGTGATCACTAGCATAAACTTAGGAAATGGATGAAAAAGTACCATTTATAAAACCAAGTAAAACCATCTATATTCACACAACCATACATATATATATATAACACTATGTCGAGAAATAGGACTGGCCTTAGAATGTCATTAAAACCTTTACCTCGGCTATGTAGCTTTGCCATCCTAAACTACCCATGGGCTATATGGGTTCAGCTCCCCCTATTGAAAGGTCTCCAATGCGTAAAGTCGCACAACCAGGGAAGAAAACCAAGAATAAATAGTGCATCCCCTAAATATAAAGTGTTACCTCATGCAAGTGGTCACCAAGACCAAACTTTACATCGACAAATTTGAGTTTGAAGTTTTGGTCCCCCCGAGACCTCTACCTTTCACAACTATGCTAACATCCCCGCCATTATTACCCAATTAAAACTATTACAAAGCAACCCACCAACACATTTACCATTTATTAACCAAGGCCATTAGTAGTGATATCGTTATACTGATTATACTTGCAATTATTGTTCATAGCCAACCATATATTGGTTTAAGGTACTCCATGTACCCATCATTATTTCCAATAAACCAAAACCATGGCCACCAAGGCCTTTCCAATCCATTTAAAACCATTTAAACAATTAATATTAGTTAGGGTTTCATTATCAAGTTTAAACCATGCATATGTTCCACTGAAAAACCAACATTATAGTTAAAACATTGTTAAAGGTATTTTTATCAAACACATTGGGGGCATACTATTTCAAAAACCAAAGTCCATTACTAAAGTACCATTCCCATGAAACTAGTTATCCAAAACCACCATTAATCCATATAAAAGAATAATTAAATCAAGGGAAAACCAAAACCAAGCATTTATAAACAAAAAACCCAAATCATATTTGAAAATCAAAAATCATACCACATTCAAATCATAAAAACATTGAATAAAATTGTACCTTTAGTTTGAACTAACAATGAGGGAAGATAACATGACTTAATTGACAAAGTAGATGGAGACAAAATACCAAAAAGATGCTATAATTAGTATTCTAATTGAACCCCTAGCTTCCTTGCCCAGAAGCTTTTGAGAGAATTATAGAGTGTTTAGGAAGAGTTCCTAAGTGTTAATGAATTGAATAATAGGGTAAATATCCTCCCAAGTGAGTTAGAAATCGTGGGACCTTATAAGGGTTAGTGGGGAAATGTCCATAATACCCTCACTAAGTTGTACAAAATTACATCATAGGGGTACAACTAACTATCACGAGTCGTATCCTTCGATACAAGTGGTACCCGTCACTCGTATCCTAAGCCTTAACCCTTGTAACCAACACAGTCAGGTGTACAAATCATCCTACCCAAGTCATATTAACGACATTTGATCTGTACCCTTTACCCATATCCCTGGCAAGATAGAATCACAGAAGGTTGAACACTTCCTACCGTACGAGTACTGGGTATGACTCATACCTTGACTTACGGATAATGGTGAGCCACTCGTACTTAGATCAAACTTAAGTTACAAAGACTAAGGTTAAGTAAAGGAACCAACTGATCTGTATCTAACCATACGACTCGTACTACTAAGTCGTACACATTCCAGTGACCAAAATCCATCCCACCAACCAATACTGGTCAGCATACGACTAGACCATACCATTCGTACCCCAACATATAGCTGGTACCCATGAGTCGTATTGGTTCCAGAGACCAAAATTCCATGAAATTTTATAAGGTCCAGAAACCAGGATGGTTTAAACTCCCCAATTAGGAACATTCTTCCCCGAATGACGGATAAGGTAAGGGTAACCGCACGCACGAGTCATTCACATTATTGAATATATTTCTAATCTCTAACAAAGTTTGAAAACAAAGAGGCAAAGATATCAATCTTTCCTTTAACAAACTCAAAAAATAAAGATGTTTTGAAGACACATACCTTCTGCACGAATCCCATGAGCAGAAAATAGGTGAGGATACTTGCACTTCATGTCCTCATCCGCTGCCTAGGTAGCTTTTTCCAACTTATGGTACTACCACAGAACAATAATCAAAGCCACATCCTTGGTTTGAAACTGATGAACCTGCCTATCTAAGATCTAAACTGAAACCTCTTCATAAGTCAGTGAGTTCGAGATACCTAACCCCTCTACTAGAACAATCGAAGAAGAATCACTAAGACACTTCCTCAGCATGGAGACATAAAATACCGGATGAACTGAGCTCAATCTAGAAGGTAAATCTAACTCATAAATAAAATTACCAACCCTTCGTGAAATCATATAAGGACCAACATACCAAGGAATGAGTTTTCTCTTCTTACAAAACCACACTACTCCCTTCTTGAGGAAAACCTTATCCCCAACCTCAAACTCTAATTTTCCATGCCTAACATATGCATAGGAATTTTGCCAACTTTGCATATCCTTAAGCCTATCCTATATCAACCTCACCTTTTTCATAGCCTGATAGATCAAATTCGATCCGAACATATCCGCCTCATCAAGCTCAAACCAACCAATAGGAGATATATATCTCCTACAATATAATGCCTCAAAAGGATCCATACTAATACTAGAATAATAGCTATTGTTGTAAGGAAACTCTACCAAAGGTAGATGCTCAATCTAATTTCCACCATAATCAATCACACAAGCCTAAAGCATATCCCCAAATGTCTGAATAGTTCTTAAGGTTTTTCCATCTGTCTGCAGATGAAATGAAGTACTCAGACTCACCTTAGTACCCAATACCTTCTTAAAAATCCACCAGAAATGGGATGAGAACTGAGTACCACAATCTTAACTAATTAAAATAGGTACTCCATTCAACTTCACAATCTTCTAAAGATATAACTTCACATAATCCTCTGCCGAGAAGGTAGGCCTTACAGGCAAGAAGTGAGCAAACTTTGTCATCCTATCCATGATAACCCAAATAAAATCCTATTGATTACAAGACCGAGGAAGACCGGTAACAAAATCCATATTGATTACCTCTTATTTCCATTCGGGCAAAACAATTTCTTGATACAACCCATAAGGTCTTATATGCTCAACTTTAACTTGTTTAACACACTAAGCACTTGGTCAGAAAATTAGCCATATCCCTTTTCATACCATTCCACTAATACATCTTTTTGAGATCATGATACATCTTTGTGGAACCAGGATGAACAGCATAGCGCGACTCATGCTCCTCAGCCAAACTCCTTCGCTATAACCTATCGACATCTGGAATACACAACCTTTCTTGGTACCATAACATACTATCACCACTAATCTCAAATACCATCACCTTTTACAACAAACTTCACACTTCAAGACAAGATCCAGTACTTTATTACGCTTAATCTCTACACCAAAAGACAGTTAACCACTTCTTGTACCATTACACCTCTGTCTTTAGAGTCTAAGAGGCGAACTTTAGGATTAGCCAAGCAGTGAATATCCTTCACCAACTCCTACTTTCCTTTCTCAGCATGATCCAAACAGCCCATGGACAACCAGTAAAGAGCATCAACAACATTATTAGCCTTACCTGGGTGATAGTAAAGACTGATGTCATAGTCCTTGAGAAGCTTAAGCCATCTCATTTGCCTAAGATTGAGCTCCTTCTAAATGAACACAAATTATAGACTCTTATGATCAGAAAAATATGTCTACGTGCACTCCATACAGTAAACACTGATAGATTTTCAAGTCAAAAACCAACTTCAATAGCTCCAAATCATGAATAGGATAATTTCTCTCTTGTACCTTCAACTTCCTGGAATCATAGGCAATTACCTTCCCATGCTGCATCAAAACACAACCAAGACCTACTCGGGATGCATCATAAAAGACCACGAACCTATCATTGCCTTTCAGTAAAGTCAAAATTGGAGTTAAAGTTAGCTTATCTTTCAACTTCTCAAAACACCCTTCACAAGCATCTGACCAAGCAAACTTAACCTTTTTCTATGTCAACTTAGTCAAAGGAGCAACTATCAATGAAAATCCTTCCAAAAACCACCTATAATACCCAGACAAGCCAAAGACGCTCTGAATGCCGGTTGGAGTCGTGGGTCTAGGCCACCTCTTAGCTGCAGCCACCTTTTGCAGATCAACCATGATCCTTTAGCTAGAAATTATAAAACCAAGAAAAGTCATAATGTTCAAGCAAAACTCACATTTGGAAAATTGCATACAACTTTTGTACCTCACTTTTGGAATAAACTAGAATGTCATCAATAAACACAATGATGAAGAGATCCAAGAACTGCCTGAAAACCCTGTTCATCAAGTCCATAAATGCCACCAGGGCATTAGTCAATTTAAATGACATCACCAAAACTCAAAATTCCCATACCGAGTATAAAAATCCATCTTAGAGATATCTACCTCTCTAATCTTTAAATGATGTTACCTAGATTAAAGATCTATCTTAGAAAAAACTTGGAACCTTGCAACTGATGAAACAAATCCTATATTACTGTATGAGGATACTTGTTCTTGACCATCACCTTATTCAACTGCCTGTAGTGAATGGACATCCAAAGCGAACCATCCTTCTTGCGCATGAACAACACCAAAGCACCCCATAAAGATATAATATTATGAATAAACCCCTTATCCAAAAGATCCTTAAGTAGCTCCTTGAGTTCTCACAATTTAGTTGATGCCATTCACTAAGGAGGAATAGATATTGGATGAGTGTCCAGAACCAAATCAATACCAAACATTATTTTCCTATCTGGAGAAACACCAGGAAGATCATCCGGAACGACCTCAAGAAACTCATTTACTACCGAAACTGATAGTAAAAGGACCTTCCATGTTAGAATCATTAACTAAAACCAAGTGATAAAGGAAACCTTTAGAGATTAACCTTTAAGCTCTAAGTTAAGAAATAAAACTCCCCCTAGGAAATAGGGAACCACCCTCCTACTTTATAACCGATTCACCAGGGAAACTAAATACAACCTTATGGCTCCAACAATCCAAGGACGCGTAACAAGAGTATAACCAACCTATCCCTAGAATAACATCAAAATCCACCATATTAAGTTCAAACAAATCCACCAAATATTGATTACCACATATCCCCTACAGACTCTGACAATAATAACTGAGTCTCCTACCAAGGAAGAAATAGAAAAATGATTCGAAATAACCTCAGAATTAATACCAATACATACATCCATAATTAGGGTCACATAGAAAAGAGTGGACCCTGAATCAGGCAGACAATATACGTCACAAAAAAAGAGTTGCAACATACCGATAACGACATCAGGCGATGCCTCAGATTCCTGTCTGGATGCTAAAGTGTACAACCTTTTCCAACCAACACTAGAACCAGGAGCAGTAACAGAAGTAAAAGTAGTACCACCGAGTGCAGGAGCATATGATGAAGCCACCATTACCTTTTTTCTCCTATAGAAACCTTATTAATTGGAAAATCCCTGATCTGATGGTCTGCTTGGCCATGCTTGGCCATACTTGAAGTATTTGTCCCTCCCTTCATTTCCTTAACCTCGATGAAGGCTACCATAGAATCGGCTTGGAAGGCAAAAAGAAACCAACTATTTACCACTCACTTGAGATTGGGCACCCTGTGCCAAAAAATTATCACTACCCTGATGGCGCCTATCACTCGACTGCTTCAGGTTAGGAGCACTAGCAGTAGAGAAGGAACTAGTACTTCCCCACTTCTTTTTTGCTCATTTACCTCCATCTTACCTACCCTAGGACTAAGCACCTTTGTTATAAAAAAATCTACTCTTCTTACGCTGCCTATCTCCGAACTCCACCTCTTTCCTCTTCTCATTCTCTACCTGCTGCATATAAATAGTCAACCTAAAAATGTCTATATGTTTAATCAGTGAAATAATCTTGTTTTCCAAGATCAAATCCCAATTTAACTCAAAAGAGAACTTCTCATCCTTGCTCTCATATCGTCCACTATCATGAGCATACCTTAACAGTTAATAGCCTGGAGAAATTTTACATTAGTCACCTCACTCTAAGAAAGACTAGTAGCAACAAGAGGAGCTCCAGAACTATCAGGGATAGGACCCTAAGATCGAAGGCAAACTCCGAACGTAGTAGTACCCCATCAACATTGTCCCAATATAGGACTGAACAGTTTACTTATGTTCCAAATCATCGAGGCATAATCTGAAAGTGAACAACCAAGGATTAGAGATGAATTCCAGGACGTAGATTCCAAGCTTAAAAATAGGATACCAAGAAAGTGAAATATTTCAAAATACCTTATATCCTTTCTCTTATGAAAGTGGTGCACTACACCCCCTTAAAGAGACTTTACTCGACATGGCTTTGTGGACTCCCAATTGACTATGAACCTAAAGTTATGATCCCAACTTGACACAACCCGATTGGGGCCTTATCATAATGGGCATCCCAAGTCCAACCAGGACCAGGGACCACCCCTTATTACCCAACCTAACCATCACCAACATACCTTCAGTCGGTTGTATACCGAACAGATAATAAGATTGCATGACTAGAAAAGGACTGACTTTAGGATAGGTCTATTCCTAGACCAACTCTACCAAGTCATTCCATCTACCAAACCGCACCAATCAAACCACCAAGCCAAACCAATAACAATCCAAGGTCCATAAACCAAGCCAAAACCAAATGAGATCAAAATATAATAATATTAATCCCATAATGAAATACGATGGAATAGTGAGAAATTATGTCTAATGAATTCATCCCCAATTCTAATGACAATATTGAGGCCAACACCAATACCGATCCCACCCATTCCAACCTATAATAGTTCCCCAAATTCTCTAACCAAAAGAGTAAGAATATTCAGTTGGGACATGCCTCCAACCATAGCAAAAAACAACATCCTAAGAGAAATTAGAATATGTAAAAATATCCATAATATGAAATAGAGCCTTCCAGAAATATGAAAGCTCAACACTTTAATCCAACAGTTGTCTCGGAGTCAATCACTAGGTAAGAGGAGTAGAATGGTCGATTCCTACAGAGCGTGGTTATACAACTGCCTAAAGACGTGTTAGCGAGTGATCGCTAGCATGAACTCAGGATATGGATAAAATAATGTCATTTATAAAACCATGTCAAACCATCTATATGCATACAACCATGCATAAATATATATATCCCCATGCCAGGAAAGGGGACCGGGTTTAGCATGCCATTAAAACCTTTACCTAGGTTGTGTAGCTTTATCGTCTTAACTCAACCACGCATTATATGGGTTTAGCTCCCCTTGCTGAAAGGGCCCTAGTGTGTAAAACCAAACAACCAGGGATAAAAACCTGAGATGACTAGTACATTCCCTAAATATAAAGTATGACATCAGGCACACGGTCACTAAAACCAAACCTCACATCGGCCAATATGAGTTTCCAATTTTGGTCCCCCCCGGGTACATACCATGCCATTATTGCCCAATTAAAACATTACCAAGAAACCAACCAATTTGTTGACCATTTATTAACCAAGGCCTTTAGTAGTGGTATCATTATACTGACTATACATGAAAGTCTTATCCATAGTCAACAATATATAGGTTAAAGGTTCCATGTACCCTTCACAATTTCCAATTAACCCAAACTGTGGCCACGAAGGTCTTTCCAATCCATTTAAAACTATTTAAACCATTCATATCATTTAGGATTTTATTACCAAGTTTAAACCATGCATAAGCTCTATTTAAAAAATAATATTATAGTGAAAACATTGTTAAAGGCATTTTATCAAACATATTGAGGGCATATTATTTCCAAAATCGATATCCATTACCAAAGAACCATTCCGATGTAATCAATTATCCAAAACTACCATTAATGCTTATAAAAGATAATTAAAATATGGAAAAACCATAACCAAGCATTTATAACCAAAACCCTAAAATCATATTTGAAAACCCAAAAGCATACAACATTTAGATCATAAAAACATTATATAAAACCATGTCTTTAGTTAGAAATAACAATGAGGGAAGAGAACAAGCCTTAATTGGTAAAGTACAAAGAGGGAAACCACCAGTAAGATTCCCAAATTAGTCCTCTAGTTGATACCCTAGCTTTCTTGCCCAAAAGCTTTTGAGAGAATTATGGAGTGTTTAGGAAGAGTTTTTAAGTGTTAATGAATAAAATAATAGGGTAAATAGCCTCCCAAGTGAGTTAGAAGTTGTGGTACCACTTTTGGGTAAGTAGGGAATTATCCAGAATACCCCCACTTAAGTTGCACAAAATCTCACCACAAGGGAACGACTGACCCTTACGAGTCGTATCCTTTAATATGAATAGTACCCACTACTCTTATCCTAAGACTTAACCTTTGGACCTAACAGTGTCCAGTGTATTCATCCTACCTAAGTCGTATTGATAACATACAATTTGTACCCTTCCCCCGTATCCCTGGCAAGATAGAATCACAGAAGGTTCGAACACTGCCCACCATACGAGTCATGGGTATGACTTTTACCATGGAATATGACTCCTAGTAAGCCACTCATACTCAAACCAACTTAAGTTACCCAGTCTAAGGTTAAGTGGAGAAACCAAATGATCTGTATTCAATCATATGACTCTTACCACCAAGTCATACCCATTCAAGTGACAAAAATCCATCCTACCAACCAGCATTAACCAGCATACAATTGGACCATACCATTCATACCCAACATACGACTCGTACCCATGAGTTGTATTGAGTCCAGAGACTAGAATTCTAGGAAATTTTCTAAGGTCCAGAAACTAGGATGTTTCACTAAATCATAGCTTAAGGGTATTCCAATCCTTACTAGTTCTATAGGGAAATTCTTCTTCAAGTATTCTTTCTAAGCCATCCCAAGCACTAAAACCATTCCACAACTAAGAATATATAGGTCAACATACTCTTAAGTTTAGTGAACAAGGTCACTCTCATCTACAAGAGTAACTAGAGTATTCTCATGCTATTCATGAGATTACAAGTCCAACTAAGGTTCTAGATTATAGGTCAAGCATCACACTTTATAAGTTTAATAGCCTAAGTGATTCAACTAGTCGCAAGAATCACCATTTACCAATCCAACATCTAAGACCTTGTAAAATCTTTTCAAGATATCATAGTTATACTACAATAAAGATCAATCTAACTACAAGTAAGCCTAACCTACCTTGAGCCCAAATAGCTCATGAACCAACAATCTTTGTCTTACCTTTCCTTGAAGATTCTTCCATGAGCCAAGCTATCAATAGCATAATCTATGCATTATTACAAGGATAACAACACCCATATTGCACAATTGTGCTATGGGTCCAAAATGACACCAAAAAACCCTCCAAAGTGGGTCTCACATACAAAAAATAAGTTTTCAAGACCAACCCATTGTTCAAATACCATTGGTAGTTATAACCCTCAAGAAATTTGAGCAAAATAATCATATTTTGGGTAAAATCAAGCCTCAATGCATTTGGGGTTTTTGGCCAAGAAATCGAGAAATCAACACCAAAACTTAAAGGAATCTTACCTTATATTCATAGCAAAAAATGATTACACAAGCTATTCAAGCTCCGAATCAACCCACAAGACTTACATTAAGGATTTTACACTCTATTAGGGTTTTTAAGCTTAAGAGAGAGTCAAAAATAACCAAATTCTTGGTCAAAACAACATTTAAATAGGCCTTGCCCAGGCCTCAATAAGTGCAATCGCGCACACAGGCTAGGCAATTGTGGATCGTGTATTTACACCTTACCCATCGCGATCGCAGTATCTTTACCTTTTTAGTTGATAGCTGAATCTTGGAATTTTGATTCTAAGTTTCAGCCAATGCTTCAGGATGCATCCAAAATACAATACGAGTAAATAATATATGCAACTATTTAGATTTCAACATTCAAGAGGCGTTGGCAAAGTCAGATTCTGCATCCTAGGTTGTTTGCCCAAATTTTTTTTTGGTGTCCAATTGGAACCATCGAAGAGTTCAAAAAGGGGAAAGGGTTCTAAAAAACAAACAGGCTTCAAAGTAATCAAAGTATCAGTTCTAGCAAGTCATAAATGACTTAAGGCAGCTATAGAGAATCTCTATCAATGAAAATAAGCAGGAATATGAGAAATTACCTGAAGGGTCATTACAGAATCAAGTCATCAATCCTTGAAACACAAATACAACCATGAAATGTAAAACACCCTCAGAATCTATGGTGACCTTCTCATACTCACCACTCAACACTTGGTTGTAAAGGAAGTGAAACTTATTATCCTCAAACTGATGATCCCGAGTCTGCTCAAATAATAAAGACCTTATTTTAATACTAGCAAGAATCCTCCTAAGGTCTGAAATATGAAGGCAAACATCAAGTTCACTAAGGACTAGATGTCCCATTCCATCTAACAATGCACACCATAGAGATAATGCGACCAAATTTTAAGCGCAAAAACTATCACCGGTAACTCTAAATCATGAGTAGAGTAGTTCCACTAGTGAACCTTAAGCTATCTCAAAGCATGATAAAAAAACATGACCTTGATTCATCAAAACACAGCCTAGACCAACACCAGAAGCATAAAAAACATGAGGAATCCCTTACCCTCAACAAGAAGAGCTAGAATAGGATCCGAAGTGAGAAAATCATTGATCTTTCCAAAGCTTAACTCACACTCCTCTAACCATAAAAAGGTAATCTCCTTATGAGTCAATCTGGTGATAGGGGATGAAATAGTAACAAAACCCATGATGAATAATCTATAATAACCGGCCAAACAAATAAAGGTACGAACCTCAGTCAAAGATATAGGTCTAGACCAAACATGAATCACCTCAATCTTGGATGGATCTACCATAATACCATCCTTAGACACTATATATCCAAAAAATCACTAACTCAAGCAAAAACTCACACTTAGATAACTTAACAAAAAGTACATAATCTCTCAATGTCTAGAGCACAATCCTCAAATATTATGCATGCTCCTCTCTACTCCTTGAATACACAAGGATGTCATCAATGAACACAATCACGAAGGAAGACTAATAAGGCCTAAATACTTAGTTTATCAAATCCATGAATGCAGTTAGGCGTATTCAACTCAAATAACATCACCAAGAACTCATAATGACCATAATGGGTCCTCAAGGTTTCCTTTGGGATATCCTTAACCCGAATCCTGAAATGATGGTAACAAAATCTCAAATCAATCATAGAAAGCATTGTCCTCTTGAAGCTAGTCAGAAAAATCATCAATGTGAGGCATAGGATAATGGTTCTTCATTGTCACCTTATTAAGCTAACTATAATTAATACGCATACAAATACAACCAACTTTCTTCTTCACAAAAAATATAAGAGCTCCCCAAGGGGACACATTCAGTCTAATAAAACCCTTACCAAGAAGATCCTTAAATAGAGAATTTACCTTTTTAAGCTCGGCAAGAGCTGTATGATAAGGTGTCATAGAACTAGGTCGGGTGTTAAGCTTAAGGTCAATAGAAAAGTCAATATCACGGATAAGAAAAATACTAGGTAGGTTAGCAAGAAACACATAAGGAAACTCACAAGCTACAAGAACAGAGTAAAGTAATGGACTCTAAGCACTTTTATCAAAAATATATGTGAGATAAGACTCGCAGCCCCTTTAAATAAGACTCCTAGCATGAACATAAGAAATAATCCTCATTGGCTCATGGCTAACTACTTTTTGCCACATAATTAGGGCAAGCCCAGCATCGCTAAGTTAATGGTCATAGCATAACAATCCATGACTACGTGAAAGTGGGATAACCAGTCTATGCCAAAAATCACATCAAAATCTACTATATCTAGAGTAATAAGATTAGAATAAGTATAACCATTGCTAAAAGTCATAATATATAATTTAAAAACCTAATCCACTACTAAAGATTAACCTATAGAAGTAGATACACGCAATGGCATACATAATATATCCTAAGATAACTTTAGTCGTGATGCATAAAAAGTTGAAATATAAAAATAAGTGAATCCCAAATAAAATAAATCCAGGGTTAACTAGAGGCACACCAAAATCAAACCTGTAATAATAGCATCAAAAGTCTTAGCCTTGGCCGCCCAAGTAGGTACTAAATACAACTTACCCTGTCCGCCACCTGGATAGGTACCAGATCTATCTCCTACCCTACATTCCTGAGAACCTCCTCGAGTACACTAGAAAACACTCTTAGGTGAGGGATGAATTTCTCTAATAGGGGAAGCACTATGAGATAAAACAAAAATTTCCCAATGACTAAGGCACTCACACACAAAGTGTTCAAAAGACCAACACGTATAATATGCCCTCTAAAATGAACTAGAACCAACAAATATGGTTGACTCAAAATAACCACCAAAACTAGAAAAAATAGAAGATACAACCCTCGAAGACTGATTGCCACCCTGACCAGGGCGGTCTCTTTCATTAGACTGACCTCCATCAATAATCTAATGTACTTCTTGAATAGGTCAACTTAGCTGGCTCTAAGGCTGATAGAATGGACATAGAGAAAACCTACTCTATGAACTATTATCTCTAGGTTGGGAACTACGATGGCTCCCACTTAATCTACCTTGAAACATAAATCTCTTATCACGACCCTCACTCTGTATCACCTCATTACTCGAGCGTGATCTGATGCTGTATCAAAAGACCTACCCATATCAACTAAACTCTGTGTAGGCATACAAATTGGGAGTCCTAACCCTCTATAAAGAAATGAACCCTCTCACACTCAATATCCAAAATAGAAGTTTCATGCTTAGCCAATTCATGAAAATGAGCCTCGAACATTACAAATGTCATGCAGCTCTGCTCCAATCTAGAGAACTAATCCCTTAAATAATTTCTAAGGCTGTGAGTCATGTACTTATCTAAGAATATCCCAGAGAACTGAGGCCATATCAAAGAAGAAGATTCAGTTAGTCTAGAATCCATATAACCTCTCCACTATTGTCAAGCTACCAAGTAAAACTCAAATATGGTGTAATCCAATATCAAGAATCAATCCAACAACTTCTGTTTCTCAGAAGACATAAAAGAATAAGCAACCACTAGCTGAGAAATTATCAGTGTAGGAGTAACCTCAATTCCTAGAGCTGTAGCTACAAGTTACGCCCCTGTCTTAGTACCACTCTGATTTGTAGAGTGTGCACCATCAGAGGACGAACTACTAATTAGATCCAAAATACTGGTGGAGTTTGGGTTGGTCACTGGCCCACTACTGACTAGGATGGAAGAACCTCTGGCTTAGAAGGGGGAATAGGGTCTGGTAAAGGCCCCCAATCTTAGACCCCAGTTGGAGATAATCTCTGGCTTTCTATGACCTCCAAGTTATCCATAAATAGGAGTAAGATCCCTAGGCTCCATTTTGTGAACCTTATCTTGTGTAGCGGTAGCACGCATCCTAGCCATCTACGAAAAAGTAAAATCAAGGGTATATTTTATAAAAAAACTCAGACTCTTAGCACAATATGAGTGAAAGAAGTGAAGAACTCCTAAGAATGTTCCATAGACTCTTGAAGATAGGAAATGGATGTCATTATTTAAATTCGTAGAACTCTACAAGCAATTTGCTCTTGTACTAATAATATTGGTGTATCCTAGGCTCTAATACCAATTTGTCACGGCCTGATTTATGAGTCATGATGGCACGTACTCTATCCCGCTAGTAGGTAAGCCAAACCATAACCCAGATTTAAACATAATAGGTTAACTTGGTGGAAAATTCCCCAAAAGGGCCTAATAGGCAATCCAATCCAATAATTACACAAGATAATAGAAATAGTTTAAAGGTATTGACTACATAAATACTATTCCACAACCTAGTAGAGCCAGTACAAGAGCATCTAGAAATAGAAATACCACCTAAGTATCTAGAATGGTCAGTACAAATATCTCAAAATAAAAGACTAAACATAAAATATAAAGGGAAATGTGTCAATTGGTCTCCAAGAGCTCACCCTATCTCGAGATATCAACATTGCAAGAACACAAATCAACAGTGGCAAATACTACTCAGATTTACAAAGAAAATTTATAGAAGTGTCGTATGAGTACCCAAATAGTGAGTACTCAGTTGGTATCATCATCTGGCTGAGCTAAATCATGATATAAGAATGATAAAATACAAGATATCAGAACTAAGTCAAGGTACAGAAGTGAACCTGAATCAACTCCAATATCGTTGTGCAAGGTAAATAATTCAATCGGGATACAGTATAACATAAGGCATCAACACATGCCAACTTTGTCGTGTATAATAAGTAAATAAATTAAATAATAATGCATTATGAAGCATCGACACAAGCAACTATAGATAAAAAAAAAATTAACTTTAATATGCAAATTAGTATGAAAAATAAATAATTTATCACAAGCCCCCATATGCCTAAAGAGTACACTTAAAGATAGAATAAGGCAACCATTTATCGCTTACAAATACTTATCATTGCCATTTAATCGACATGCCCTAATTTACCATTATTCAATAATTTTTCCACTATTTAACAACTTTATCATTGTTATCCACTAGTTGTCATTTATTTATTAACCATCTCTTATCAACTAATGCATTCATTAACTAATCATTATATAACCACAAGGCATGATTATCAATTATTCACTAGATAACCACGAATCACCATTTATAAATTAAGCATCTTTTCTCGACTAGTTATCATTTCACATATAAGCACCTTTTATCAACTAGTTATCATACTATCAACTAATCATTATTTATCAAGCCATACTATAGGATAGGATATATTCAGACTTGAATCAATAGTTGTAATCATCAATGTCATAATCAACCTCCCAAATTGAATTGGGCATAATCAATATCATAATCATTCTTCGGAATCAAATTAGGTATAATCAACATCAATATCATCTTTTAAAATTTAACTGGGTATAATCAATATCATAATTATCCTCCAGAATTGAATCGAGTAATCAACATCATAAGGGCTAGTATAGTCAAGCATCATGATTACTAGCATAATTAATAGTATAACCCCCATGTAATTAATAAGATGACTTCTAGAACAATTAATAATACAATTAATAATACTATCAATAAGAATTTTTTCTATCATGACTACTAGCATAATTTTTTAGCATGATCATAACCATAAGTAATAGCTTCGGCAATAGCTTATCACAACATAATTAATATTTCCTCATAGCATAATGGATAATCACATCCATTAATCTATGAGATTTACTTTTAATGTCATCATCTGAATCACCATCAAGTGCCAAGGTTCCTCAATATTTCCTTAGAGGTATTCAATAAGTGTATAAGTGTTTCAGGAGGATTAATTATCAATCTTAACTTAAGGTGGGTCGACGAGCCCACTTCTGAATCCCCAAAATACATTCTAAGGCAGGTTGTACCCCAGACTAGGCTAAGTTATCTATATCCACTATTAGATGTTTAGCAAGCCATAAATATCCCTAAGGTAGGGGTTCTTCCCCACACAATTACAAAATTAAGGTCATTAAGGCATCTCCCTTTATTATAAGAAACTAAAGCCAATATTACCCTAGGCATATGTGACTAAGGCATGTTCATCTAAATTAACTAATCTAGGTCATTCTCATGCTAAACATGAGCCATGAATTCCAATTTACCTAACGTATAAGGAAACAAACTATGTGTTCCAACTCAACGATTTCAAATTGGCTTAAATGGTCCAACCAACCAAAGTTTTTCATTTAATCAATCCAACACCTAATATCCATCCTAAATCCAACACAATATCATAAACATACTATGAAGTAGCTCAATCTAATAAGGGATAAACCTAGCCTACCTCAACGCTGAAGAAAGTTTAATAATCCACTAACCCAACACTTTTTCCTTCCGAAAAAACTCCTCAAGATGCCAAGATATCATAAATACATTCTAATCATTAATACAAGAATAATGATACCTATATTGCACCATTGTTCTTTGGATCCAAAAGTCACACAAAAACTACATGTGGGTCCCACTTGTAGAAATTGTATTTTCAAAACCAACCCAACATTCTCGCATTCTCAAGGAATCATTACCCTAAAAAAATGGGAAAAATTTAATCTAAATTAGGGATAAAATTAAGCCCTCATACTTTTTGTTATTTTGAGAAAGAATTCAATAAAATCCACCAAGAAAAGGGTGAATTCTTACCTCAAATCAAAAACTAATCATGTTAACAAGAATTAATTAGGCTTCCCAATCTCCCACAAGCTTTAATCCCATTTAATCTCACTCTTTAAGGTTTAATATCTCAATAAATGGATGACAAATGGCTAAAATACCATAATAAGGGGCCTATTTATACCTAATCTAGTCCCTCGAGTTTTTCTAACGCGATACGGGCTATTACAAGTGCGATATATTTACGCTGCCATAAGATTTTATATCATCACCATCAATATGTGATCGCAGGACCTAGGCCTACTTTAGAGAGTCGTGGTCACAGTTCAAAGAACCACTATTGTGATGCACCAAAATCCTGATTCACCAGATATTTCTATGTCTAAAGTGGACTTCAATTAAGTGCCCAGGATTCTTTTAGAATTCCTTATATGTAAATAATCTGTGCAGCCACACCAAATTCTACATTTTAGACTCAATGGCTCAATTAAAATTTACATTCAAGGTCGTTTTGAAGTATGGATCCAATACCCAATTTCCAATTTCTTAACTTTTTGACTAATAGGTCAAAATGAGCTCGAGTATCTTGGGATCCAAACCAAAGGTTCAGCCATCCTAAAATTGACATTTTAGAGTTGCTAACATAGTTACAATTTGCATTCGAAGTCTTTTAACTAAAGTTTTTTCCCAGTGGCCATTTGGAACCAACAAAGATTTCAAATTAGGAAATTAGCTCTAAAAACCAAATGAACTTCCAAATAACTGAACTATCAGCTCTAGCAAGTGATAAATGACTTGGGATGTCTCTAGGAAATCTCTAATAGTTAAAATAATCATAAATATAGAAAAACTACCTAAAGGATCATTACAATGCTTCTTTCAATTTTCATTATATTGATTATGGTTTGGCTTTTTTTTAGAAGCTCTGCCTTGGGTTGTGAGAGCTAATTTCTATTTTTTATCAATTTTTGTAACGGTTTTACTTGTCAAGTTTCACCATTATAAATTCCATCACAAACCCTAGATTTTTTATCGTGACAATATGACATAGAAAATGGAATCAAAAAATTACAAAATTTCTATTAAAGCACGTTGTACGTATACCACCAAGATTGTAAGATTTGTGCTCTGTCATCTTACCAAGATGATAATCTTCCTTTTCAAGGTCTCTAATGGCCCTAGTATGTACACTATTTTAGGCATGTATTTATGGGTTGAATTGCATATATTATTGGTTACCTGATTGTAATTGATTGGATTACCTTAGTATAAATGATTGATATGACTAACTAAAAGGGATTGATATAAAGAGTACAGTCAATGGTTTGTAAGTTAATGTGATTGTGAATATCTATTGAAAGTTTAGTTGGTCATGAGTTGTGTCTTGATCACTTTTTACTTTTGTTCAACTTATCTATTTTTATGCTGCTAAGTTAGGTAACACAATTGCCTGCTAATACATTATGATTGTATTGATACTACCTATGCTCTTATTTTTGTTGAGTGAAGACTTGTTCCAGCATTTGGAATGAAATCTCAACTTTTGCTTGGGATCAACACCTTTGATTTAAGGTTGAACACCATATTTGGACAATCAATAGATTTTTCTTTTTTTTAAGTCCTTTATTTTATACAGTGACTTTTCTATCTTTGATATTATCCTGTTTATTATCTCGATAAGTGTAAGGAATATACTTTTCAAAAATACATTCTAGAATTGAGCTTAATTAAGTAGAGGTAAGGCAACCCTATTCTCAAAAAATGATGTCCACTATTTCTTGGCCTTAGTTTGGAACTAAAAAGACACAATTCCTTACCATATATTTCAACCACATATATCTTATGTAGAAACTCATGTCAATTAATCCAAAACTAGAAAACATCCTTAGGCTCAATACCATGGTACACTAGAGGTTTTATCTTTATGAACATACAGAATATTTTATGCTTATCATTAGTTATACTGGTCCTAATATCTATCAACAAGTAAATTTCCATGGTTTTGTGTAAAATGATGCTATCGTATTTGCATTCTGTGTTTTTTCCAATTTTTGGGTAAATTTGAAAAATTTACAAAATGATTTTCCATTTTTGTTTAGTAGTTGCTATCGTATTCTTTTTTCTTTTTAAGAGTAAATTTTATAATTTTGTGTTAGGTAGGTGAGATGTTCTTGGTAGTTCTATGTGTGATTGCATGATCCAAGGTGTTGGTTGTGAAATCATGTTGATTATGTTCAATGACTACTTTTGAGGCACCAAGGATCATGGTTATGACTCTTGTATGTTGTTGTCTTAATGTTGAATTCGTGTAGTTGCTTGGTTTAGAGTATATAATGATCCTACTTGAGTTGAGAATATGCCATTTATGAGTGTGATTTTTGTTGTATTCTTTGTGGAATATTGATGTCTAAAACTTACCTGGTGTGTATGCAAAGCAAAATAAAAAATGTGGGTTTAGGAAATGATATAGGTATTTTGTTGATAGCCATGTTTCTTACCCTCTTTTATATTCCCTTGTGCATAATCTTAGTAAGCCCCACTGATCCTTTAGACTATATTCTTTGGCAACCTCATAATTAGCCGATCCTCTTATTTGATGGATCCTAATTTGATCCAAAGCTCCTAAGTGCTTTAGTTGAAAGGAATTGATGAAGTTAAGGAGTATAGAATTAAAGAAGGAAAGGTGAATATGAAACCCTAAATAATGATTGGTGTTGAAAAATTTTAATTTTTTGGGTTAGGAATGATTTCATGAAAAGAAAGAAAGTTTTGCAAAAGTCTAATCTTGTTTTGATAGGAAATACTCCCTACTTTGTATATGTAAAGGAAATTAATTATATGGGGCAAAACAAAAGAGATGTGGGAAAGTAGAGGTGGTGAAAGTTGGTCGTTAGAGATGAGTTCAATGTTAAGTGTGATCTATTAAAGCGCTTAGGGAAGATAGTCACTATTCCTAGCCAAAATAGTTCCAACCAATCCCTTAGCCTCCATTACAACCCTTACAGTCCTATTTAATTCTAAGCCTTAATATTTTGACATTAGTATTGTAATATTTCAATTAATTAAAGTTATAATTTGTGTTTAGGATAGGAATATACCTTATACACCTTATTTTGTTCATAAATGATAGGACATATAAAAGCATTTAGCTTAGTACTTGCATCCTCACTCAATGATGTAGTTGTAAGTTTATTTTAGATAGTTGATTAAAGGTTTGGAAGACCATAGTCATAACATCAACCTTGTGTACCAACAACCAAGATAACTAACCTAACCAACAAAGTTATATATCTTTAGTATGATTGTTCGTAGTACCTTAACACTAGTTTATCTCCATTATTGTCCAAGAACTTTATTTTACCACATTGTTTAAGTTTATTTTTAGTGTCAACTCTTAAATACTTTTGGATACATTTGCACTTGCTTAATTTTTATAGCATAACTAAAATTGGATAGTTTTTTAACATAAGTCCCTATGGAATCGATAATTGGCTTTAAAAGGTCATTTACTACTTGGGTGGACCACGTACACTTATGTGTATGCTTGGCCACAATAGTAGACATAGTTTTAAAAAGCCAGTAAGCTGGCAAGGGACAGGGAGTTAATTGAGCCATATCCTAAATCCTAGAAATGCTTACACAAATTGAGGAGAGAAGCAGTCTTTCTTTACCGAATCTTGCAAATTCACTAGAAGAAAAAAATCATCCTACATACATGGCTGAAGAACCACCAGCCTGCAAAATGGTTCATGAGGTGGCAATGCTATATGAAACTAATATTAGCTTCGCTATCCGCAGACCCGCGGTAGGAGGTAGATTTGAGTTGAAACAAAATATAGTGCAACTCTTGCACAGCAGTGGGAAATTTATTGGCTTGTCATATGAGGATCCACAGGTTCACTTGTAGAAATTTTTCAAAGATCAGTGACACATTCATACCCACTGAGGTATCCACTGATTATGTGAGGCTGATACTTTTCCCCTTCTTATTTTTGAGGAAGCAAAGAAGTGGTCGAACAGTGAATTGATATGGTCTATCACTACATAGAATGACTTAGATAAAAAAATCCATATCTATTTTTTCAATCTAGCAAGACTACAAGATTATGTAGTTAGATATTGAAATTCAAGCATAAGATGAATAAGAACCTTTATCATGCATAGGAGAGGTTCAAATGTCTTTTCAAGGACTTTCTATATAACCAGAATCCCAACGAGGTATTAGCTCACACCTTTGTTAAAGCCCTTGACCATAATACAAAGATTTGTTAGACTCAATTGTAGGTGTTTAATTACTTGAGAAAACTTATGATGAGATCTATATGTTGTTGAAATGTATTGCACAAGGGAATCTTAACTGATATGGTGACATCTCTAGGAATGTAGTAAAAATTTTTGTGGGCATGATCAAAGTTTACAATGTCACATCCTTAGGCTAATCTTCAAAATTAGATGATGACATAGTTTAGCCAATTAGGGGTAAATCGATCTCAGGCTCAGGTGTATGTAGTTCATCATACCCATCTGGGTGTGAGATTTAAGGAAATAGTGATCATTCTACAGACTTGTGTCGAGCAAATCCAAGTGTATAAAATTTATAGGTAATGCACAAAAGTCAACTTATAAAAATGCCTATAACCACAAGTGGAAGACTCAGCCCAACTATTCATGGGACAAAAATTAGAATCAGTAGTTCCAACAGCAACACAACACACAAGCTAGTAACTTTGAGAAAAATTTGAAGAAGATCTTGGCCAAACAAGATGAAATGGCTACTAAGATCAAAAATTATCAAGTGGCTACAAAAAAGTTAGCGACTTAGTTGAGGCAACTAGGTCAAGCATAGAACACTAGGCCAAAGGTGGTTTGCAAGTGATAATGAACCTTCGAAGTAAGTTATGGTAATTACCTTAAGGAGTGGTAGAGAACTTATTGACAGGCCTCCAAAAAAAACCAAAGAGAAGGATCCAGAGTTGGTGGTTCATGTAAAGAGGCTAAAAATTTAGGAAAGTCTTAAGTACCCAAAAGCTAAGGTTGCAGAACGAGTGCATGAAAGACCACCACAACCATTACCTTAAAGTCTCAAAAATTCCAAGGAGGATGTTTGTTTCAAGAAGTTCTTTGATTTGTTTAGAGAACTTCACATTAACCTACCATTTTTTTGATGTTTTGCAGGGAATGCCTAATTATGCCAGGTACTTGAACGATATGGTGGCCAACAAGAAAAAGCTTCAGGATATTGAGATGGTGACACTTACTGAAAAGTGCAGTTTGGTGGTGATTCAGAAGATGTCCATGAAATTGAAGGACCCATGGAGTTTCACCCTTACCATACAAATTGGTGATAGTGATGTGGTCAATACTCTAAGTGATTTAGGGGTAAGTATAATCTTAATACCCCTATCAATGTTGAATACTCTGGGTTTTAGTAAGCCAAGACCATGCTCTGTGGTGCTATAGATAGAAGACCAAACCAGAGTCCATACTAAAGGAATTATCAAGGATGTGCTTATTAAGGTTTGTAAGTTTATCATCCCTGTTGACTGTATTGTTCTTGATTATGATATAGATGATAGGGTGTCGATAATTATGGGACATCCATTTTTGGTAATGGAAGGAACACTATCTAATGTTATAGAAGGCACGCTCAAGATAGGATTGGATAATGAATAGTTTATCTTCTAAGCCTACAAGACACCCACTTCACCTTTCCACTACAAAGATTTATGTATGATAACAACCATGGAAGTAGATGAGCATGGAGATTTATGTATGATAACAGCCATGGAAGTAGATGAGCATGGGGTGGAGTGAAAACTACCAATAATCCCATTAGACCATTTTATTTAGTTTCCCTAACCACCACCTAAGCCTAGAGTTATGAAAATTATGGAGACTAAAAAGACTGTTACTGAAAAAAATGATGACCTTGAGAGCCAAAACTTAGGAGGTTAGAAAAAAGTTGAGAAGATGGCCTTGAAGTAGGATGAAGAGGATGAAGGATTATGGCTAAGATGTAGTGATGTGGGACGTGTCACAACACCAAATCAGGAACTACTTGGGAGGCAACCCAAGTTAGAGTAGGTATTTTATTTTTTGTAGTTTAGTTTTTATTTCACTTTAGTTTTTGTCTGTGTTGAGTAACAGGTTGATGAGAATTCTGAGTACCAAAGACTTAAGCTAAGAAGAATGGAAAAGACTGGTCTGGGGCCAACTTGGCCCCATTGATGATTAAAGATATGATAGCTAGGTCTAGAGGCCTTGGAGAGTATTTTTGTTTCTACTTTAAAGTTTTCTTTGGTGATAAAGTATATTTTCAAGTATGGGGTAGGAAAATTCCCATTGTTTTGGGTAAAGTGATGCTATAGTATTTGCATTCTTAGTTGCTTTCCAATTTTTGGGTAAATCTGAAAAAATACATAAAGATTGTCCATTTTAGTTTAGCAGTTGTGGTGTTACTCTAGTAGGTACACACTTCACCCACCTCTTGTTTGTTCTTTTCCATAGGAGTGCCCTTTATACCCAGTATCCTTATTATTTTAGGAGAAAATTTTAAAATTTTAATGTTAGGTAAGAGAGATGTTCTTAGTAGTGCTATGTGTGATTGAATGATGCAATTTATTGATTTGAATGCATGTTGATTGTGTTGAATGACTACTTTTGAGACACCAAGACTCGTAGTTATGACTCTTGTATGTTATTGGGTTAATGTTGAATTCATTTTGTAGCTTGGTTTAGAGTATATAATGATCCTACTTGAGTTGAGAATGTCCCAAGTGTGAATGAGAATTTTGTTGTATTCCTTGTTTCATATTAATGTCTAGAACCTCCCTAGTGTGTATGCAAAGTGAAATAAAGAACATGGGTTTAGGAGAGATATAGGCATTTTGTTGATAGTCGTGTGTCATACCCTTTTTTATATACCCTTGTGCATAATCTTAGTTAACCTGGTTGAGCCTTTAGACTATATTCTTTGGTAGCCTCATAATTATCCTATCCCCTTCTTTGATTGACCATAATTTTATCCAAAGCTACTATGTTCTTTAGTTAAAAAAAGTTGATGAGGTTAAGGAGTGTAGAATTTATGAAGGAAAACAGAATATGAAGCCCCAAAATATGAGCTACTGGTGTGGAAAAAGTTTATGTTTTTGGGTTAGGAGTTATGTCATGAAAAGCAAGAAAATTTTGCAAAAGTCAAATCTTGTTTTTATAGAAAATACTACATACTTTGTATATGTGAACAAACTTAATGAGATGGGGCAAAACAAATGAGATATGGGTAGTTAGATGGTGGTTAAAGTAGGTTGTTAGAGATGAGTTCAATGTTAAGTGTGATGTATTAAAGCACTTACGGAAGATAGTCACCATTCCTGGCCAAAATAATCCCTACCTATCCCTTAGTCTCCATTACAACCCTCAAAGTCCTATTTGATCCTAAGACTTAACATTCAAGCAGTAGTGGAGTACTATACTAAGGTCAAACCTATGGTTCATCTTGTGTAACTTATAAATTCCTTGTGAGAGTGAGCATAATTTTATTCTTATACCCATTTTTGTGATAAATTGCATTTGTGTGAGTGATTATCAGTAACTCTCTTATTGTGAGGGCACATATTTGATGAGTGTTGGGTGACTTGCATGATCTCTGTGATTGAGTAATATGCATGTGTTTTCCAACTTGGTGAGTCAATTCTCGAGGTTAGGATATTTTGAAGTAGTATTAATGAGCTTTCAAGTGTATGTAACATGCATAGTGTAAAACTTGCATTCTATGTAATCATTTCATTGCTAGCTTTAATGTTTTGCAATTAGTAATAGTTTTGAAGTCTTCCTTTATTTTATGCTTAAGATAAGGAGTTGTTTGAAGATGAACAAAGCTTTAAGTGTGAGGTGATAATCATAGGTGGATTTATGCAACTAAGTGTTGTTATCTACGCTTACTTAGCTTAGTTTCAAGGACTTCTCTTGTGCTTATTGAGTTAATCTTTATATGAATGGGAATATAAAGTGTTTATTTATGTGGTGATAGTATCTAAGGTCTCTTCATAATGATTTTCGATTCAAAATGTTAAGTTAAAGTTCAAACGAGAAAACTATTACTTTTAGATTGAGCTATGTTTCTTTCTAGTTCGTAATGTTTGATTTAATTGAGTTTTGAGCTCTAATTTATAGGCTTGATGTTGTAGGATGATTGGGGAGTTGATATAAATGACATAGGTATGATATAAAAGCTCTAAATTGAGAGGAAAATTCACCACAAAGCAAGGGACAAAGAAACAAATGCATAGAGTACAATGTGACTAAATCTTGAATTTGTGAGCTCATTAGCGCGCCACGCTGTCTAGACACTACTATAAGGGTGTGGCATGCTATTGTATTCTTTATAAGATGTTGTTTCCAATATCCCTCTATGGTTTCAATATTCTACAGACCCTAGGCCCCGTGATAAGGGTGTGGCACGTTGCTATGTTAAAATCTGGCAACTTGGTCCAATTATAAATAGGACACTCCAACCTTTGTATACTAATCTTGGATGA
This sequence comes from Capsicum annuum, assembly GCF_002878395.1. NCBI lineage: Eukaryota > Viridiplantae > Streptophyta > Magnoliopsida > Solanales > Solanaceae > Capsicum > Capsicum annuum. Next base: position 118,940,425 of record NC_061121.1, read on the forward strand.
CCTTGGCATACAACTGTTGTTCCTTTAGGGTATGCAACACCATGCAAAGGTGATTAGCATGATCCAACTCACTCTTCGAATAAACCAGAATGTCATTAATAAACACAATTATGAAGAGATCCAAATACTTCATAAATACACTGTTCATCAAGTTCATAAATGCCGCCTGAGCATTTGTAAACCCAAACGACATCACCAAGAACTTAAAATGCCCATACCGAGTACGAAAAGCAATCATAAGAATAAAAACCCTCCCTAATCATAAGCTGATGGTACCCAGATCGAAGATCTATCTTAGAGAAGAACTTGGTACCCTATAACTGATCAAACAGATTATCTATCTGAGGAATAGGATATTTGTTCTTGATCATCACCTTGTTCAACTATCTGTATTCAATGCACATCCAAAGGGAACCATCCTTCTTGCACAAAAACAACACCAGAGCACCCCACGGAGAAACACTAGGATAAATAAACCCCTTATCCAGAAGATCCTTAAGTTGCTCTTTGAGTTCCGTCAACTCAGCCGAAGCCATTCTATATAGAAGAATAGAGATTGGATGAGTGTCCCGAAAAAAATCAATACCAAACTTTATTTCTCTATCCAGAGGAACAGCAGGAAGATCATTTGAAAAGACCTCTAGAAACTCATTAACCACATGGACCAAAGACAAAGAAGCACCTTTCAATTTAGAATCTTTAACCCAGAGCAAATAATAAAGACAACCCTTAGAGATTAACCGCCGAGCTCTAAGATAAGAAATAAACCTCCCCCTAGGAGCTAAGGAACTTTTTTCCCACTCTATAATCGGTTCACCAGGAAACTTACAGATAACCCTACAGGTCTGACAATCTACAGACACATAACAAGAATGCAACCAATCCATTCCTAGGATTACATCGAAATCAACCATATCCAACTGAAACAGATTTGCCAAGGTCTGCTTGCTACCAATAAATACCACACACCCCCTATAGACTCTCTTAGCAATAACCAAGTCACCTACCAGGGTAGAAATAGAAAAAGGATACGAAATAACTTTTGGATCAAAACCCAAAGACATAGCCGTATATGGAGTTGCATAAGAAAGAGTAGACCTCAGATAAAGTAAACAATATACGTCATGAGAGAAAAAGAGTAACATACCAGTAACGACATCAAGTGATACCTTCAATTCCTGTCGGGATGCCAAAACATATAACCTATTCCGACCAACACAAGAACCAGGAGCAGTAACAGAAGTAGATGCCACACCACTAGGTGCAGAAGCAAAAGATGAAGCCACAAGAATGTTATTCGTCCCTGCAGCAACCTTATTAACCAGACAATCCCTGAGCCAATGGCGTACCCAGCCATACTTCAATATCCCTTCCTTCCTTACAATAACCTCGATGAGGAAGACAACAAAATCAACAAGGAGGACACAAAGAAACTAACTGACCTCTGCTCGCCTGAGATTAAGCAACTTGTGCCTGAGAATCATCACTTCCTTGATGATGCTTGTCTCCTGACTGATAAAAAGCACTAACAGAAAAGGAGCCTGAAATCCCCCAATTCTTTTTCTACCACTTGCCACCATCTCTACCACCCTGAGACGGAGCACCTCCCTAATTAGAAAACCTATTCCGCTTTCCTTACCTATCCCCAAACTCTATTTGTTTCCTCTTCTTATTCTCAACCTACTTTATATGAATATTCGACCTCGAGATGTCCTTATATTTAATTAGCAAGGTATTCTTGATATAAAAATCAATCCCAAAATGTAATATGATTGAATAGTAAGAAATTATGTTTTATGATGCCAGCCTTAATATTAATACCAATGCTAAGGCTGACACCTCTACCGATCCTGCTTATATCAACCCCCAAAGTACTACTAAGCATTTATCCAAAAGAGTAAATAAATCCAGTTGGGACATACCCCCAACCTTGGCGTAAACCAATATCCAAAATAAAATAAAAGTGTCTAAAGAGAATACACAACATGAAATAATTCCTTTCAAAAGGATGGAAACTCACCACTTTAGTCCAAGTGTTGATACCAAATCCACATTCTAAATAGGAAGAGTAGAAGGTCGATTCCTGCATAGTATAGGTATACATCCCCAGTAAATTGGGTTAGCGAATCACCACTAGCATGAATCTCAAGATAAGGATAAAATAATGCTAGTCATAAAACCAAGTAAAACCATACATAATTCATACAACTATACATATATAAGTGTCAGGAACAAGGAACGAGTTTAGCATGCACTTAAAACCTCTACCTGGGTTGTGTAGCTTGGTTGTCCTAACCACCCACGGGTAATATGGGTTCAGCTCCCCCTGCTGAAAGGATCCTGGTGTGTATAGCCACATGACCAGGCAATATCCCATGGGATGACTAGTACATCCCTCCAATATAAAATATGACACTCTCATATGGTCATCAAGAACCCCTTATGTCGACAACTATAAGTTTTCAGTTTTGGTCCCCTAGGGATCGATATCTTCCACGGCTTAGCTACACACCCTACCTTTAATGCCCTATTAAAACAATGTCTAAACAATCCATTTGCCATTTACTAACCAAGGCCAATATTGGTGGTATCGTCATACCATCCCATTACTTGCAAGTAAAATCCATAGCCAAACTATTTAGGTTAAGGGGACCTTAGGTGCCCTTTCCATATAACATAATAAATCCACTCAGGAGACTTTCATGTTCTCCACAAGCATAACCATTTATCCTTTTCAACCATTTAAACCATGTATAAATCCTTTATCCAGTTTAAAATATGCAAGAGTTCCATTAAAAGAAGTCAATGCAATAAACATAACTTTATAAGCATTTTATCAAACACCTTGGGGGTATAATATAACCAAAACCAATTCCAAAGACCATTGAACTATTACCATTAAATCCAATTTTCAAAAACCACCATTAATGTAAATAAAAGCATAATTCAAACCATAGGAAACCATAAACAAGAATTCAATATCAAAACCCCTAATAATAATTTAAAAATCATAATCATGAAATAGTAAAAACATGAAATCAATCTTATAAATCATGCATTTAGTTGAAATTACAATGAGGGAAGAGAATCATGCCTTATACTGAAGAACTGATGGAAACAAATCATCAAAGCAAGCCCCAAAGTAATCCCTTAGTTAAAACCCTAGCTTTCTTGCCCCAAAAGATCTTGAGGGAATTATGAGATATTTTGGAATAGTTTCTAAGTGTTAATGAATAGAATAATAAGGTAAATAACCTCCTAAGTGTATTAGAAGTTATGGGTCAAAATTAGGATAAGTAGGGAAATGTCCAGAATACCCCCACTTAAGTTGCACAAAAATCCTATTGTAGGGATACGACTAACCTATATGAGTCGTACCAACCTATACGATTGGTTTCCAATACTTTTATCCAAGCCACAACCCTTGGATTAAACACTGTCCAGTATATGACTTATCCAAACAAGTCGTAACCACAGTATACGATCCGTACCCATAACTTGTATCCATGGCAAAATAAAATACTTGGGGAATTAAACACTATTTACCATACGAGTCTTGGGTATAACTCGTACCCTAGCTTACGACTCATGGTGAGCCACTCATACTCAGATCCAACCTAAGTAATCAAGTCTATGATTAAGTTATGGAGCCAAACGACCCATAACCACCAACAAGAGTCATACCCCTAAGTCGTACCCATTCCAGCAACCAAAACTCTTCCTGCCAACTAACACTGATCAGCATATGACAGGACCATACCATCCATACCCCAGCATATGGCTCATACCCATGAGTCATATTGGGTTCGGAGAATGGATTTTCAAGAAATTTTCTAAGGTTCAAAACCTAGGATATTTCACAAAGGTTGGAGTGTCCTATTTATAATAGGACAAAGCTGCCCAATTTAAACATAGCAACGTGACACGCCCTTATCGAGTGGCCTAGGGTCTGTGGAATCATAAAATTATAGAGGGATACTAGAAACAACATCTTAGAATAAGTCCATAGGCATTCCATCCCCTTATAGCGGTGTCTAGGTAGTATTGCATGCCAATAAGCCCACAAATTCTAGATTTTGTGACATTGTACTCCATGCATTTGGTTCTTTGTCCCTTACTTTGTAGTGACTTTTTCTCTTGATTTCTAGATTGTATATCATCCCTACATCATGTACATGAACTCCCCAATCATCCTACAACATCAGGTACTACAAATTGGAGCTCCAAACACAATTGAATCCAGCACGATGAACTAGAAAGGAACATAGCTCAAGCTAAAAGTGCTAGTTTTCTTGTTTGAACTTTAACTTAATGTTTTAACTTTTAAATTATTACGAATGCACCTTAAACACTACCAACACATAATTTAACACTTTATAAGCTCATTTATAGAAAGATTAACTCAATAAGCAACACATAATTTAACACTTTATAAGCTCATTTATAGAAACATTAACTCAATAAGCACAAGAGAAGTCCTCCAAACTAAGAAAAGTAAGCGTAAATAACAACATTTCAGTGCATAAATCCACCAAAGATTAGGGTTACACACCTGTCTCAAAGCCCTCATCCATACTAGGTGCCACAACAGTTGTATGTTGTAAGGATGGGGGTAGAAATACAAGAATAGCTAGAGTAGTACTGGTGCCAACCAAACTCCCCAAAAATCCCAACACCTGTTGAATCAATTCAATGGTCATAAGCACTTGGGCTGCCCTATTCTACACAAGCACTATATTTTTAGGAACCACTATTTTTTCTTAATAAACTACCAAATACTCATTCTAAAATAACTTTGGAGCATCCTGTTATGGTGAAGACTATAGTGTCCTCTATCTATTTATTCCTTCAGCTGGCTGATCTCCACACCTAATAGGTGTTACCCCTCTTCCTCCTCTCTCTGCCCTGGTCCTCACTTGATGTCTAACTGAAACTTAGGCCTTAATAGACGGTGTAGGTATTATTGTTGGTGCAGCTGCAACTATTATGATAGAAGGGTTATTCTTCATCTATGAAATAAGAGTAAAGGAAATTATATAGTAATTTGGACCACTAGATACCAATTAGAATCTAGTAATATCACTAAAGGAAGAAAGAAGGGGATTTTGTTTCCTAAATTCCTTTATCCTCTTGAAGAAAAGTATAGATATCTCCATACTGTTCTACAAGATTCTACTAGACTTGTTATTGTACGACGATATCTACGAACCTAATGCTTTGATACCATCTTTTTTCACAACCCAAGTGGTCATGATCGGCACCCATACTAACATTATGATAAGAGGACCATCTACCCAACCTATACCAACTAAGTCAAACACTTCACAGAATAATTTCATTAATTTTCTATTTACGAAGTCAATAAATACAGTAATGATCAACTAAAATAAAATCTAAACTTAATCAAATATCATAACTAAAGAGTAGAATGCAAAATTTCTCTATTTATTACAACCTAGGGGCT
>NC_061121.1:118948888-118971928 GCF_002878395.1 Capsicum annuum
ACTTACTTTCAATTTAAATTTAAATTTAATTCCCAAAAAATATGAAAAGATTTCAAATTTAAATATTAATTCAAAAAAATGAAAAGATTTAAATTAAGAGAAATTTTTTTATAAAAAAACTGAAGGTGGTGTTGGGGAGGGGGTTGGAGGTGGGGAACTAGGTGGGGGTTGGGGTATTGGGGTAGAGTGGGGAAGGGATAGATGGGGCTAGGGTAGGGTGGGGTGCTTGGACGAGGCTGGGTGGGTAAGGAGGGGTTGGACGAGGGTTCGGATGGATGGGAAGGGGTTGGACGGGGGCTGGATGGGGTTGGGGTACGGTGGGGGCCTGGACGGGGAAAAGGGTGTATGGGGAAGGATTAGACAGGGGCTGGGGTCGGTGGAGAAGGCCCAGATGTAGTTGGGGTGGGGTGGGGAGCCTAAAAGAGGTTGGGGTAGGTAGGGAGGGGCTGGGGTGGGGGCCTGGATGAGGCTGGAGTAGGTGGCGAGGGGCTGGGTTGGGGCGGGGTGGGGAGGGGTTGAAGAGGGGAGAGGGTTGGGGAAGGTTTTTTTTTAATTTATTATTTTTAAAAATATATTTTAATTTAAAATGATGGAGGAAAAAAAGGACCTTTTTAATTTTTTTTTATTTTAATATTATTTTTAATTCTTTTTAATTATTCTAACATAAAATTTATCAAAAATTGGCCCCCACTCGCACCCTAGGCACGTGCTTACCCGCGCCTCATCCTAGTCAGCCTTTTTAATGCCACATAGGCCTGGTTAACGGTCAAAGAGTTTGAGATATTGTTTTTTAGTGGGTTCAGTAGTCCAGGTGACAAACATGAATGTAGAAGTGTCCAACTCACAAAACCGATATAGTACAAGGGTCCATCTAACCATTTTGCCTCTACATAATTTAGCATGAATAATAATAATTCTACTAAAATAAGTGTTTTATAACACCCCAGGATCATTAACAACTGAAAATAATTAAATTCGCACCAATTTCCTCAGTTCATAAATTAGGGATAAATCCAAGTTCTACCATGAATAAGTATCTAGCGATTTCTAAGAATTTAATTGAGTACTTCAAGTTTGCAATGTAAAGAAACCTTTCCTCTAAAGATAAAAACTCCTAAAATTGGTAAAAGATTTCCTTTCTTTTAGATCTTGAACATTTTTCAAAAAAGTGGGAAAGAAAATATATTTTTAGGTTTTTAAGAGTTAAAAACTGCATTTTACTACAGCGGCAGCCCGTAGGACAAATTATGTTGCCATTGTGGTGGCACTTTTACTACTACAACGGCACCACTGTAGTGACACTTTTTTCCATTACAGCAACTCCAAAGTAGTAACTCAGAACCTAGTCCCGATTCATGCCATTTCACAACACACCTCTCAAAATATGACATCACAAACTAACTCTTTCACAGTAATATCTATGATCAAATTTCGATGAAATCATTTTACATACTTGAAGTTGCTACAACTTCCAAATTTTTTCCTTTAAAACAAAATCAAGTAGAACTTACTAACTAATTCTCAAATCAATACCATTTTTATATACACCCACACCCTCAAAATACGCCTAGACTAAGTCAGTCATGAATTCTCAAAAACTTGCCTAAAGAAAGAATAAACAAAGTTTCTACTCTTTATTTTAGTGTAATGATGATTAAGGTTGTTGTAAATTTCTATTTATTTTTGATTGATTATTTCTCAAATAGGGTCAAGAAGGCTCCAACAAGAACATTCTAGATGAAAAGTAATAAACCTTATATAGGACCATATCATATGAGAATTTTGGGTTCCAAAGCTTAGTACTTGTGAGAATGGATCACAGCTCATCAACTCAAAAGTAGCAAAGTTTATTGAAGAATTGAAGATCAAGAGAATAGTTTTTTCTCCCTACAATGCTAATGGAAATGGGTAGGCTGAGTCAACCAACAACATATTGATCCAAAATAAAAAGATGTATGAAAAAACTAAAGGGAAATGACCAACAGAATTGCCCAAAATATTATTCACCTTACCAAAACACATCAAAAATCACTAGAAGAGAGACACCTTTCTCTGTCATATATGATGTAGAGTCTTTGATACTGACCGGAATTGGTAAACCTAGTTTGAGGTTCATATATGCAATGGATGAAACCAATTTTTGGGCCACTGGCCTAAATCTTCTCAAGGAATAGTGAGATATAGCTCTTATTCGAATGATGGTGCAAAAGAAAAGGGACGCAATACACTTTAAAAACAAGGCTAACCTACGTTATTTTAAAGTTGGAGACAATGTCTGCAAGAAAGTAATAGCTGGCATAAAGTTGCTCAATGTAGTGAATTGGAAGGACCATGCCAAGTTATCAACATAGTGGAAAAAAGTGTGTTCTGACTCAAAGGCTAAACAATGTAAAGTTACAGAACAATTGGAATACTAGTCATTTAAAGCAATGTTATTGTTTGAAATAGGTATACTTTACATTTAAAGATACCTTTTATTTTTCTAGAAACTCATAATTGGAGAAGAAATACATCCTCTACTAGTACTACATCATTAAGGCTAGAAGGACAAATCAATATAACATCAGGAAGTTGAAAATACACGCTGCACTCTTATTCTTGAGTAGGATTTTTATCTTTATTGGGTTTTTCCTGGAAATATATCAATGAGACAACAAATATAAAGTGTGTTACCAGGAGCATTCATTGGGGCTCTAAAGTAAGAATTAGCAAAAGGATTCTAATGCCTGAGTATTCACCCTTTGCATTAATTATTTAAAGAGAGAGGTTTTATGCCGAGACAACCCAAAGCATTAGGACTCCCAATCGACCAAAGCACCAGGATTTCCCTATAAGACAAAAGCAGTCGGAGTACTTCTCAACAAGTTTTGAAACTAACATAAGCTTTCTATTTATCCCATGTAAACATTCATGAATTTTTCCAAGGAAAGACATTTTGAGCACAAAAAGGTCTGTGAGAGTCACTATGTCCATTTTTCTACCCTCTCTATATATCATAGGGTCATTTTCTTCCATAAACGGATGAAAAAAATGCCACACATTGTCTCTCATTTTTCTTTAATACCAATGAATCTCTAAACTTAAGCATGCATGTTTTGCTAAAACAGAATGACATAGTCTCTATAATCAAATTATAAAATTTGTTACCACGAATATCCAATCTTTAAAATTAAATTGAATGAATTCTAAAAGGAACCTTGTGTCTAATAAGGTTGAGATCTCCTATTCATAAGCACCATAAAGAATAAAGCACCCTCTTTTACGAATAAAGGACCCTAGTTATAACATGTTCCTAAAAGTCGTATATGCAAATTAAACCAAGATATTTGTTTTGGTTAAAGGATTAGAAAATAGAAAAATCCTTAAAATCAAACCAAAACTTTCTTCTAATCCAAGAGTATTCTCCCTGGTTGCGTCAAATAAAAATATAGTTTTTGGAAAACAATTGTGGTATCTAATCTTTATAGTTAAGTGTTCTCCTATAAAGCTTGGGAGAGCTTTCTTGAATTATTATTGTGAATCAGATAATTAATCCCCAATCATAGCATTTACTTGGAAGTCGTATATCTAGATTATGTTGTAAGATTTTGTAAAAATATTGCACGACTACAAAAGTCTTATAAACCAGCAAATCCCCTAAGATAATCTAGAAGTATATTCAAAGGTATCTCAAAAAGCAAACATAATTTTGGAAGAATATTGAGGCACAAAAATCTTTGCATATAAGTATTCAATATTTGGTCAAAAAGATATGTAAAATCTTCTTACAATCCTTCCATGTGTTCATGCTTTTTGAAATTCTTTATATTTATGCTTAGATTCAAATAAAAGCACTAGGACAAGTTTGAGTGTTGGAAGTAACCGAAAATAGCAATAAGAATTTTGAAAGAAAAAGAAAATTTTTATTCATTTTTATGGAAAGACCAAATCATATTATTACAAAGATCTTACTTTAGATAATAGGTGATATAAGAATACGTTATTCATATAATAAAGGCTTAAAACTTTAGTCCTAAACATCATAAGTAGGAATAAAGAAAAAAGAGGAAAAACAACCCTAAAAATCTTTAATAGAATAGTAACTACAAAATCGAGACATGGGGGGAAGGGGGATACAACCTCACCTGGTCAACGCCAAACTACACTTCTAATTGAAGATAAACCGATCGTTGTCAAGTAAAGTAACCCAACTCAGGTTAGGGTCAAACCCAAGGGAATATGTAGAGTTAAATCTTTCATTTGTTGGAACTAACAGGCAGTGCAGAAAGTAAATGAGGGTTTGTAGTAGTAATCTCAAAAAAGTAGGAAAAATCAACTTTAGTTGTAATCAGTCGGAGATGAACACTAGGATTATGTTTCCTCTGGTTTCTCAACTCAATAGGTTTATCATGCTTTGTTGAACCAATCCGATATGTTGCATGTAGAATTTGATAAGTTATGTACCATCAATTGGCTTGTGGACTTATTAATAGATATCACTCTTTAACTTTTGAGTCTCAGGATATTACATTACTAACTGTTATCCTAGATCCTAGTTAACTATTACCTTTCTAGTCTCAAGTTATTAGATGATAGATAACCATCTTACATAGATTGTACGAATTAGCCTAGATAGATAATTAATCTTCAAATTACTGTTGTGATTATATTTTCCTAATCCCTACTCTTATGAAGTAAATAGTGATATACTAGGTAGGATATGTTTGTAATCACTAAGAAATCTATTAAACTGAAGGTAACCATAATATATGCAAGAATATTAGTTCAGAACAACCTGAGCACTTCACCTACTTCATCAATCTGTCAGGGTTCTCACAACCCTAGATAAGGGCTTTAGCTATTCAGTATTGTGAAATGAACAAAGGAATTCATAATTGAAGATATTCAAACAATATGACAATAATACCTGAATAAAACCCAAAGTCCGTAACTGAATTATTAATAAAAATCAAGAACAAAGTAATCCCAAGATCAAATTTGAGTCTTGGAATCAAATATATGTTTGTAAGTATATAGAGTGCATAAACTAACTAAAAATGTCCAAAGAGTCTATATAGGTTACAAGGAAACCCTAAAAATCAAATCCCAAATGAAAAAGGAAAACTGCGATCTGTGGCCACCTACTAAGCCACCTATGGGTAGTAGGTGGCACATATGGACCATAGGTGGTCCACATTGGTGACCCTCACACCTCTCAAAGCTTCTAAAAACTCTAGAATTTGCCTCTGTTGAACCTACTCTGTTACCTATGGACCATAGGTGCCCCTCCATAAGTGATAGAGTCTTTTTCCTGTACTTCTAATCCTCTAGACTTCCAGTTTCTAACACCTACACCCAGTAGGTAGTACCTACAGGAGGTAGGTACCCAAGTTAGTAGCCCAAAACTTAAATTTTCATCTTTTTCTTTAGTTTAGCATTCCGAAACCTGGCTTTCTACAAAAACATTAAAAAAACACATCATATCTAATAAAACATCTTAATTAACTTACATTTTTTTCATCATTTTAAGCATCAAAAGTGATATAAATCCATAGAGCATCAACACCTCAACTTATAATGTTTGCATTTCCTCAAGCAATGTAATAAAATAATGATGTTTAATTTGGAGAACTTTGTGCTATCAATCAACACTTTAATCTCAAAAACATTACCCCCTCCTATTTCAATAATCCAAAACCAATTATGTGTATACTTGAACCACAACAATATGACACACGGGAATTAAGGTATGGAAATTACATTAGCAATAGACAAATATACATATATACAAGTTACACTACCCAAAAAAGTAAGCAGCTAGCAATACAACCCATGTGGCCTAAAAAAAAGTCCCACTCACTCATATGGAATAGTGCCTGTCAATTTGGGGACGATCAAGAGACACTCACGCTCAAAAGAGAAGTTCCACCAATGCGCATCAAATACCATAGGCTTGCCCTTATTTTCGTTACCTTAATTTTTAGACAGTCAAGTTAGGATCACTATAGGACTTTATTCAACTTGTAATGTAGGCTTGGGGGGATGGTATGGTACATATGGGAATATCAACTAACTAACCCTCCTTGGCGCTACACTAACTTTGGGGTCCACTTAACAAGAAATTTTTTTTTTATTCCACCCTTATTTATCCTTTTTTATTCTTTTTATTTCATATTCAGGTTGGGTGTGGTTTTGTTTATTCTTCTCTTTTTCTTTTTTTCTATTCTCTCTTTTTTTCTTTTCTACCACACCCAGCCCTACTATCTTATTCTTTTTTTACGCTTCTTCATACCTACTTTATGTTACGCACCCTTATGATATCCACCCTCAACTTAGGTGATTTTCCTAAGTTGAGGTGCACAATGTCCAAGAAAGATGAAGGCCAAAATAGATTCATTGTAACACAAATTGAAAGGTGAAAGATGAAACAAGAAAAATAGGCTCTAAGGCTCAAAAATTGGTATCAAGAGATACTTATTAACACATGGACGGTTATTTAGACTAAAAGTGGACAAATATCAAAATGGTATATGATCCTTTTCTAACTGACTAGCCTACAACCTAGGCAAGACTAACTGGGCAAGTTCTGGATTTAACACACAAAGGGAACTAAGAAGCATCTCACATACACATGGCACAGTGTCGCTTTACAAGCTGCTACCTATATGGTTTATGCATAAGTTTGCTATGATTATCATGTCCCTAATCCTAATGCCATAACAAGATTCACAATGGTCACACATATATACTTCACACAATTCTAAAAGCAAATTTTTAGGGGTAGCATTTTATTCAAAATCAATAAAAAAAACTTGTCAACTGCCTTAGATACTTTAAAATTTCCTAATTATACAAAAACAAAACACAATACAAAATAAAACACAATACAAAATAAATATTAACCAAAACATATTGGTTCTATAATAATGTCGTGGATGACAGGAAAAAAAGCATAGAATAAAAACTCATGATAGTTATAGTATACCCCACCCCCAACTAAAAGACTATGTAGTATCCCCAATGCATTTAAAAAATCTAAACTAAGGGAATAACAACATACCTGGGATACAAGAGGCATCCTTGACTGGATCTTCCCTATATGGGGGTATCTCAACAGGCGGAGAAGGCAGAGGTTGTGGTTCACTACTTGAGGATGCACCCGCAGCTAGCTTGGCATAACTCTGCATATCAAAAAAATTAGTCTCCCTCAAATCACATCTGGACAATTTCAGGGCATAGTCAAATACAATATCAAGATCCTAAGACTATCTCTCTGCCTCTCTTAGTCACAACTACATGGACCATCTCCTTATCCTTGACAAAAAAATCAAAATATCTAGTTCTACATGAAGGTGTCTGCTGATTAACTAAAGGTATAAATAGGGGGATGGGCAGAATGGTGCTCTTACTGAGAGAGCATATCTATGCCCTTGTATGTGCACCTCATCTCTAATCACATCAAGGTTAGGTGCCTAAATATAAATAAATTTGTCTAACACTCGGACCTCAAAATAATATATATGGGTATGTATCTCAACTTGAAACTTTGACATCTCAGCGTTACGTGCAGCTTGTAATCTATCTCTACCGCCTTAAGCGTCATTCGAACCCAAGGTCAGATCTGCCCATATAATGATGCCACCTCGACCTTAATATTCTCTAGCTGAGTAGTGATAACTCTATGACTATCGATTAAACTCTACAAAAACTCACAGGATACTTAAACCATACTTGATGTAGCAATTATACTAGAGGGGTAAAGGGGAAATGTAGGTGTCCCAACTGGCATTAAAGAGGAAATTAGAACTGAAGTGGATATAGATGCGGTCCCCTTGACCTATGTACTCATTTTGTGGTATTATCTCTTGTCCCCTATCTCAAAATCCATGCTAACACCTGTATTATCTCTCTCTTTAGTAGTAGGCTCTAAAGGAACTGATGGGCTCTCAAACGGGGCCAAAATCACTATTAGAGGCATATGGGACCTTCATGCAAGGACCAGATTTGTCAGATCCTTGATCATACTAGTTAGGGCCATACCTATTGCCTCTACTCTCACATCAACACCTGTAATATCTACTACACTAGCCTCATCATATAGGAAACTGTACACAGAAAGGAAAGGGAAGTATGGTAGTCTCTCTAAATGCCCTCTCATGCATCTTACATTTGATGATGGCTACAAAATTAATATCATAACCAGCATCTATGCTTGCAATCAGTGTTGCACCATCCCAAGAAAGTAAGTTATTGTAATGACCCAAAATCACCTCCTGGGACGTCACACGGTGCTTAAGGATACAAGTAGCCCCAAGCTAACCCTTTAAGCCAGTTTCTACTAATAACTCTCATTTCAAGATGAAATAATTCAAACACTATCATAGTCATATCATATGAAAGGAAATATGGAGAAAATGCTCAGTCCAAATGACCAAGCAATACCAAAATCCTCAATAAAACCATAATTTGATAACTAGTCTGACAAAGCCTCTACTAATCCATGAACTAGAGAGCCGTTGGGATAGGTCTCCAACAGACTCAAAATGAACTGGAAATAATAACATAGTCTATCAAAATATGGAGATTTTTGAATATAGGCCCTCAAACCATGAGGACTCACCACTGTAGAAATATAGATAAAGGCACTCAAAAATCACTGACAAGGTTAGGACTGAGCACCTAAACCTACATTATAAGACAATGTAGAACATAGACGTATATGTGGATCAGCACTTAAGAATGTACTGAGTATGTGCAGGTGCATACATTGATATAAAATAATATCAATACTCTTTAATCAAATCATGTATGTAATAAGTAATGACTCACATGGCTTGAGTAAGTATAAAATCCAAAGATCATGAATCATGTAAAATGGAACATGTAACATAATCTCGAAAGTCATTATACTTTTAGCTTTAAAATTTATACTCTTCTCTTATTCTCATTACTCAAGGCTAAAGGAAACTTTAAGCAATACTTTCAACTCGTGCATATGTCCCATGGAGAGTAAAACTTCTTTAATACTCAAGAATTCATAACTCTTTTGAACTCAAATACTTGATATTCGGAATCATATAACTTTGGAACATACTTGAAGGTATTTCATTCACGTTAAGAAAATATCTCATTTCAAGCTTTAGGGAAAAATACTCATATCAAGGGAAAGTATTTTAGTTTTAAAGGAAAATATCTTATCTCAAACCTTTAGTTTTAAGGAAGAATAAACCATGAGAGCTACATGGAGTCCAATATTTTGTCCTCCTAAGGAAGAGACCCCGCGTTGGGGAGGAGCGTCATACTTTTTGCCAGGGAGTATAACCTGAATTCTGTGATCACTTATCTTGGCCTCGGGCCCAATATCTTGGCCTTAGGCCCAACAATCATCTCGACCTTAGGCCCAACCTAAGGTGGCACATAGTTTTGGGGTAATAAACCATGGTAACTTACCCAACTCGGTGCTAAATACTACTCCCTTTAGTTTATCTCGCTCATCTCATGAAAATCCACTTTAAAATAATCTCATGATTCAATAAGAACCCAATGATCAAATCTGTAATCTCATGTAGTAGAGTGGATTTCAAAACTCAATGACCATTAGGTCAAAACATTTCTCAATAATCTTAGAATACTCAAATCATGGGTGTTTATAGCACAATAGTTCATAAAATCTCAAGTCTCAAGTAGGGCTTAATAACCTATAATTCAATCTCAAGTTAGAACTCATCAAAAGCATAATAGATATCATGTAGATTCATAACTCATGTAGAAATCTGGAAAATTTAGCAATTTATCTCAAAATCTCAACATACTCATATACTTCAATGTTTCAAACATTTCAACTATTAACTTCTCAAGGATTAAAATCATGGGGTATAAACCCAGCTGTAATTTCTCAAGAAAACATATAAAAATTATGCCATTAGACTCTCAATTCTAGGGAAACATCAAAAGCTTACAACCAATAACAATGGGTGAAAAAACCCAATTCAATTTCATATAAAATCTCATAAATTGCAGAGAATTATAGTTTAAATACGCTTTTGGGCATAAGGGTGAAAGGATTACCCTTGTTCAAAACCCCACATACCTTGAATTATAAGCTTTGGATGAACTCTCACTTTTGGAACTCTATTCGTACTCTTGAATGAGGGTTCTTGAAGCCCTTGACTTGGGAACCTTGAATCTTGACTCAATTTAGAAAATCTATGGTGGATTCTTGAGTTTTTTGAGAGAGGTTTTGGATACTTAGGGTTCTTGTTGAGATAAAACTTGAGAAAAACTTCATAGAATGCTTGTAAATGACTTCAATTTGGTGTTTGCACGGTTTAAGAGGCTTGGAAAAAAGTCAAAAGTGCCCTTTTTTAACTTTGGTATGAAGCTGAAAAAATTAAACTAGGAACCCAATTTTATGGGCCACCACGATGCGCCATTATAGCGGTGGCTCACTGGAAATTGATAAATGGGAATATGGGAGTCATCGTGATGTGAATCCATAGCGTTGTCCCACTGGTTAGGACTTGGAACTTCAGCGCGACGTATCACAATTGCGCTAGGCCACTAAAAATTGACTATTGAGAAATTGGGGTCCTCCGTAATGCGCCACTATCGCGGAGTTCCACTAGAATTTGACAATTTCCAAATAGACCCTCTCTGTGATGCGCCAAGCACTAAAATGATGCTTTTTTACGACTGGGACTTAAATTAGCCATAACTTCTTACCCGAGTATCAGATTTTAGCAAATCCTATATCAATGGAAAACTTATCAAATTTCCCATGTGATAAAAAGTTAAAATTAGGGAAATTATATATGGTTAACAGGATACTCAATTAGGAAGTAACTTCTCAATCTTTTAGAACAGGAATCATGCCTCACTTGACACGCCTTAAGGCTCATTCTACAAGAGAATTTTTGCAAGTTCTTATAGTTATCTGCTGCCATTGGACATAATAAATAATATACTAATAGCTACCAGAACTTTGTAGTGAAATTCAATGCTGCCTTCTTAATCACAATTGGACCCTCAACCCATGGGGCATCCATACTAAGAGGTGAAATATAACTGGCAATCCATCTTACTAAACCAACTATCTCACTACTATGATCAATTTCTCTTATGATGTGTTTGTCATGCACTATTTATAAATGGTGATCACACACAGCTATTGATGTAGGAGCTACATAATCGGGTCTAAAAATAACTCAGTGGATGTTCATCTCTAAAATATCAACCCTAACCCCTTTCACAAGCATGATGTTGGGTGAATTTATGCATTTTGGCATTGTTATTCTAGCCTTTTTAGCCTTTTTTAGGATGATTCATGTGGTAAAACATAGTATAGAACAATATTCATGGAAATTCATGGTTTAATCATAATTTAAAATCAAGATAACTTGAAAAGATCATAATTTTGCAATTTAAATTGGTTACTTGGACTCCATGGGTAAAAGGAACCCATGGATGAACATCTAACATACCTGGGTTAATGAATTTGAAAGGATTGATGGTGAGTTCTTAAGATTTGGTCTTTAATTTGAGATCTAGGATTTCTTGTTCTTGAGAAGGGGATCTTTAATTTTGGGAGGAATTGAATAAATGATGATTATTTTGGTCGCTTAGGGGTTAAATCTCATGTTTTAGGTTGATTAGGGACGTGGAAAAAGACCCAAATACCCCTAAAAATTTTAAAAACTCAGGCTGGAAACTGAAGATCATAATTTTTGGCTCGGCGCGACGCTGTGCAATCGCATCGGGCCACTAGAAATTGACAATCCTCATTTTTTCCATTGGTATGATGCGGAGCTATCGTGCTACTCCTTTGGAATACCATTTTGGCCACCTCCGCAAAGCGCTATTATCGCAAAGGCTCACTGAAAATTGCCAAATGTGAAATAGGACTCCTCCACGGTGCGCCATAATCACAGAGGTTCATTGGAAAGTAAAAATTATGATTTTACACTTCTCCACGACCCGCTACGGGCCCAAATGATGATGCTTTATGACTGAAACTTAAAATCTCCATAACTTCTTACTCGGTTATCGGATTAAGGTATATTTTATATCTTTGAAAAGCTAGTTCAATTTTTCACATTTTGGAGGGCTCTAAACTGAGGAATAATGAATATTTCAAAAATTATATGTACGAATACTCATGTACTAAGGTTTAAATCATGCTAGGGAGATATAGGGTATTATAATATCTCCCTCTTGGGATCATTCATCCTCGAATGAGACTAGTTAAGCTGAGGAAATTGATGAACTGAGATTACACACTGAATATGCATATCTGATGCCTGGAATGCATGACTAAACTGATCGATACATGCATGACTAACATAAACATGATGTGCAACTAAAACTGAGCATGATAAAGTGGAATCTTAAGAAGATTAATACCTTAAACCAAATCTGAATTTGCGTAGAATAGACGAGGGTACTTGGTCACATATCTTCTTCTACTTCCTAAGTGGCTCCCTCAATGGACTGATTCCGCCAAACAACTTTGACTAGTGGAACTTCTTTGTTCATTAGTCAATGAAATTGATAATCAAGAACTTTGACTGAAACTTCCACATAGGAAATACTATTCTGAATGTCCATACTTTCTAAGGGAACAACTATAGCTGGATCACCAATACATTTTTTCAATAATGAGACATGGAACACTAGGTGTACTAAGGCCAAATCTGAAGGCAACTCAAGCTTGTACACTACCTTTTAGAAATGATTGAGAATTTTGTAGGGACCAACAAATAGGGGACTGAGTTTTCCTTTCTTGCCAACGTCTTTACTCCCTTCATAGGAGAGATTTTCAAGTACACAAAATCACCAACCTCAAACTCGAGATCCTTTCTCCTCATATCTATATACAATTTATGCCGGCTCTAGGCTGCCTTAAGCCTTTCTCTGACCAACTGGACCCTTTCTAGCATATCAAACACCAAGTCAGACCCTACTACTACGGCCTCACCTACTTTAAACTAACTAATCAGAGATCTACATCTCCTACCTTAAAGAGCCTCAAACGAAGCCTTCTAGATACTGGAATGATAGCTGTTATTATATGCAAACTCAATCAAATAAAAGTGGTCATCCTAACTACCTTTAAAATCAACTATGCATACTCTCAACATACCTTTAAGAGTCTGAATGGTCCTTTCTGCTTAATCATCTATCTGAGGGTGGAAGGTTGTACTAAGGTGGACATGGGTACCATGACCCTTTTGGAATGCTTTCCTAAAATGAGAGGTAAACTATGTACCTCTATCAGAGATGATAGATAATAGAACACCGTGAAACCTAACCAACTGTCTGTGATAGATTTTGGCATAGTAGTCGGATAAATAAGAGGTATGGACTAGCAAGAAATGAGCTGATTGGGTCATTCTATCTAAGATAACCCAAATAGAATTACCTTGATGATGAGTTTGAGGTAGACCCGTCACAATGTCTATGTTCACTTCTTCCCACTTCTAAGTGGCAATACTAAACTCCTGTATGAACCTACTAGGCTTATGGTGCTCAATCTTAACCTACTGGCGTGTAGAGTACTTCGCTACGAACTCTACAGTATCTCTGTTCATCCCACTCCACCAATAGATCTCCCAAAAATCATGGTACATCTTAGTAGCCCCTAGATTAATCGAGTAATGTGCACCATGCACTTCTGCAAGAATTCATTCCCTCAAATCATTTACACCAGGCACACATAGCCGACCTTGACAACGCAGCACACCATCTCTCCCTTAGGAGAAAACCTCCACTTTCTAATCCCTGACTGATTTTTTTAACTTAACTAGACTGGGATCTCTACCCTATTTTTCCTTCACTTTGGAAACTAGAGATAATTCTGAACTACTCTGCACCCATATACTACCTTCTGCTAAATCGACTAAGTGGATACCTAGTCGGGCAAGCTGATGAACTTCCTGGGCTAATTTGTTCTTACCATCCTCAACATGAGCAACAATACCCATAGACAGTCTACTGAGAGCATCTGCCACTATGTTGGCCTTGCCCAGATGATACAAAACACTCATGTAATAATCTTTCAATAACTCTAACTGCCTACTCTGACACAAATTTTAATCTTTCTAAGAGAACACATACTGTAAACTCTTTTGATCTATGAACATATTAATATGCACCCCATACAAGTAATGTCTCCAAATCTTTAAGGCAAATACTACAGCTTCTATCTGAAGATCATGAGTAGGGTAATTCTTTTCATGAGGCTTAAGTTATCTAGAGGCATAGGCTATAACCTTACCTCTCTACATGAGGACGCAACCCAAACCTACTCTAGATGTATCACAGTACAAAATAAACCCATCTAAACCATCTGGCAAGGTAAGAACTGGGGCTAAGGTGAGTCGAGTCTTCAACTCCTAAAAACTCTGTTCACAGGAATCTGACCACTGAAACTTGACTTTTTTTGAGTCAATCTGGACATAGGGGATGCAATAGATGAAAAATCCTCAACAAAATGACGGTAATAGCTAGCCAAACCTAAAAACTCCTAATATCTAATGGAGAGATAGGTCAATGCCAGTTTTTTACTGCTTTGGTCTTTTGAAGATCAACTCTAATGCCATCACCGAAAATAATATGACCAAGAAATGCTACTGACCTTAGCCAAAATTCACACTTACTAAATTCGGCAACCAACTGATAGGTTCTAAGAGTTTGAAGTATGATTTTGTGGTATTCTGCATGATTATTTTTGCTATGGGAATAGACAAGAATGTCATCGATGAATACTATAACAAACATGTACAATTACTACTTAAACACTTGGTTTATCAAGTCTATAAAAGATGTTGTGGCATTTGTAAGACCAAAGGACATGACTAGAAATTTGAAGTGACCATATAGGGTTCGGAATGCTATTTTTGGAATGTCACATTCCCTGACTCTGAGCTGAAGATAGCCTGATCTGAGGTCTATCTTAGAAAAGTAATTGGTACCCTGAAGTTGGTCAAATAAGTCATCGATTCTAGGAAGTGGATATTTATTCTTGACTGTGACTTTGTTCAACAGACGATAGTCTATGCATATTCTGAGGGAACCATTTTTTTTACGCATGAATAGAACTGATGTGCCCCATGGGGAGATGTTGCATCTGATGAATTCCTTATTTAGGAGATCCTTTAACAATTCTTTTAGTTCTTTGAGTTCAACTAAAGCCATTCTATATGGAAGAATAGATATGGACTGAGTATCTAGGAGAAGGTCTATTCCAAAGTCGATTTCCTTTTCAAGAGGAACTCCAAGAAGATCTTCAGGGAACACATCTGAAAATTCCCTGACTCCTAAAATTGACTCAAGGGTTGGAGTCTCTAAATTTGAGTCTTTGACTCAAACAAGATAGTAAATACACCCCTTGGATATCATCTTTCTTGCTCTAAGGTTTGAAATAAGCTGACCCCTAAGAGCTGTAGTACTACCCCTCCATTCAAGGACTGGTTCATTTGGGAACTAAAAATGATCTATTTTATTTCTACAATCAACAGAGTCTTAGCATGAGTAAAGCCAATCCATGTTAAGAATGGCATCAAAATCCATCATCTCTAACTTCACGAGATCAACTGAGGTAAATTTTTGAGATATTATAACTGGACAGTTCTTGTATACTTTCCTGGCTACAATAGAAACACCTACTGGGGTAGACACTGAAAAGGGCTCTGCTAGAGTTTTGGGACTGACTCCATAGTTGATGGTTATATATGGAGTTATAAAAAAAAGAGAAGCTCTAAGGTCTAGCAAAGTATGAACATGTAAATGAAAGACCCGTAACGTACCAGTAATATGTCAAGAAAATTTTCCTGATCTTGGTGGGACTGAAAAGCATATAATCCATTCGAATACTGACTAATAGTAGCACTAGAAGCGACACCTGCTGAGTTGGGTGATTGGATGGAACTGACAACTGATTGGACTGGCCCTCTTGGCGCACCTCCCTACCTCTATGAGAAACTATCCAACACTCCTAAATTTAATGGCCTGGCTTGCCACATCCAAAGCATACATCACTGCGCACTCTACACTCACCCTGATGGGGTCTACCATATTTCTAACATTAAGGATTCATACGGGCACTGTTAACACTGCCTTGGGACTTAGAGCCTGGTGCTCTATCCCTATTATCATTTTTGAATTTGGGTACATGGGTACTGACTGAAGAGAGTGCTGGGGATAAATACCTTTGATGAAACTAAGGACCATTAGCACCTTCTGACATTGGCTGGCTAAAATTAAAACTACCCATCCTAGCTCTCTTATTTTCTCTCTCTCTCTTTCCTTAATCTTCTGCTCTTCAATTTGCTGAGCATGGACTATCTACCTAGACAATTCCATCTCCCTAATAAGCATTACGGTCCTACATTCCTTGACCACACTATCAAACACATCAGACACAAACTTACTCATATTGGACCTACTGTCAACTACCATATAAAGAGCATATCTAGCTAACTAAGTAAACTTGAGGGAATACTCCTTCACGTTCATGCTGCCTTGCCTCAAGTTAATAAATTCTAACACCTTGGCCTCCCTTAACTCCAATATGAAGAATCTGTATATGAAAGCTATGGCAAACTCTTCCCATTTTATAGGCCCTACATCAACACCCCTATCTACCTTCTACTACTTAAACCATATATGGGCTACATCCTGTAACTAATATAAAGCTAACTCATCACTCTGTGATGTTACCCCTATAATATCAATTACCTTTTGGACCATATCTAAGAATTCTTATGGATCCACTTCAAACTTGGATCCCATGAAAGAAGGAGAATTCATTTGGGTGAAGTCCTGAATCCTAGCTACAGCAGTATTGGCCACTAGTTTGGCCTGAACAACAGCTGGCCATTTATTCTGTACTGCTATGGTGTTGTCAAGAGTGGTGAACGAAGCCCCGAATTCTGCATGAGAGACATTCTCATCCAGAGGATATGCTTAGATAGGCAGAGGTGTTGGCTGGTTTCCTATTCCTCTTCTATTATTATTTTTGGGAGGCATGTTTTATAAACAAAAGGAAGAAGCAAATTAGACTGAGATTTTAACTTGAGCTCATGCTCACTCGTATGACATGAATACTGAAAGAAGAGAAACTTTTCCTAAATGCACTATACACCCATGCACAAGACTCTACTTGTCGCAGATTTCAGACTTCCTAGGACTCATTAATACCTGAGGCTTTGATACCAAGTTTGTAATATCTTGAGAGTACACCCTGGGCATCACACGGTGCTTACAGTCCCGAGAGACCACAAGCTAACCCATGAGTTGGTACCTACTGTGAGCACTGAATAACATAATCACAAATATAGAAGAATAACTGATATGCCATAAGGTTTTAATATCTGAAATAAATACTAAATTATGAATTTGAAGAAATAACTATTTGAGTCTGAATAAATATTAAAATTTGAGATAAACTGAATAACTGACCATAGTGACTGAAAGCCTTTAAAATGAATAAATGTGAGTTAATGGGATAGGCCTCAACTAACTCCAACTAACTACTCGACTGAAAGCATGAAATAAAATAATCATCCTCAAAATATAAGGACTCACCACTGCTACTGCTGAGAGTCTAAGAAGTCTAAGCATGATCTGGGAATTGAACGTTAGAACCTATGATAAAATACATCATAACTTAAAAAAAAGGTATGCGATTAGTACTTTAAATGTACTAGTATGCTAAATGAGGTAGGATAACATGCATGGTTTTATAAATAGGAATAATAACTGTTTGAATATACATGTAAACCATAAAGTACTGAATAGAGATCATGAAATCTATAGATACAAAAAAATATGAAATCAATAAATACTGTGTATACATGACAGTCTATCAATACTGAAAATATGTGAGATTTGTAGATACTGGGGATGTATGACTAAGCATATAACATGAACTGAATAAAAATCTATAAACTGAAATACTGAGATAACTGATAGTTGTATGCCTTTGTTAAACAACACTAAGACTGAACTACTGGTCTGATTACTGGACTGAGATCGTGGAATCTATCATCTAACCAACATGCCCCAGTCTGAGCTAATCAGGGTCCTACCTGTAACCCTAGTTTGAAGGGTGTTAATACCATACCATGGGTACTAAAGTTGGCTATATGGATCCACTAGTCTGGTATACTATATTGTCCCAAAGGATGAAGGGTGTTAAGCCTAATCTGATGGGTGACCCCTGCAAGATAGTCAAGCCTATACAGATGGGTGACTTCTCATATCCTATGTTGGCTATATAGTTCTGGAGTTTAGGGACTGCTACTAGTGACTCTGCCTATCTGATGGGGAATCCACCATCCCTATACTCACTCAGTGCTAAATCCTACTCCCAACTGAATGACACTTAGTTACTGACTATTTTTGAGTTTTACTAACTAATTTGGTAATGCTCATGATGTATTCTAAAGTTATTCTGAAGATACTGAGATGAGAGTAAGTAAACAACTATGATTTTCGGGTATTTACAAGGACTCAAAAGAAATAATAGTAAAATGACACTAAAGATTGGAGGACATAGCCGGAAGGATTTTATTAAATAATCATTCTTGTAAGCATTTTATCAATTATTTGATACGCATGGTGTATATATAGCATGGAAATCAGTTTAAAACTTGTAGTAAAGCACAACTTCAACGCCAATATCACAAATCATGAATTAAATCAGTGGACAACAATATTCAAATATATGAAGTGTAGTAATAGACATCAATTTCACTAAAACATGGTATAGAATAAGATTCATGGAAATTCATGATTTAATTATAATTTAAAATCAAGATAACTTGAAAAAATCATAATTTTCAATTTAAATCAGATTACTCCACGGGTGAAAGAAATCCACGGATGAACATCTAACATACCTGGGTTAAGGAATTTGAGAGGATTGATAGTGAGTTCTTGAGATTTGGTCTTGAATTTGAGATCTAGGGTTTCTTATTCTTGAGAAGGGGATCTTAAATTTTGAGAGGAGTTGAATAAATGATTATTATTTAGGTCACTTAGGGGTTAAATCTCATGTTTTAAGTTGATTAGGGCTGTGGAAAAAGACCCAAATACCCCTAAATAAATTTAGAAACTCAGGTTGGAAACTGAAGATCCTGATTTTTGGGTCCAGCATGACGCGGTGCAATTGCATCGGGCCACTGGAAATCAAAATCCTTATTTTTTCCATTGGTGTGATGCAAAGCTATCGTGCTATGCCTTTGGATTGCCATTTTGGCTACCTCCACGACACGTCGTTATTGTGGAGGCTCACTGAAAATTGCCAAATGTGAAATAGGACTCCTTCATGGTGTGCCATGATCGTGGAGATTTACTGGAAAGTGAAAATTGTGATTTTGCACTTCTCCACGATGCGCTACGTGCCTAAATCATGATTTTTTACAACTGAAACTTAAAATCACCATAACTTCCTACTCGGTTATCGAATTAAGGCGAATTTTATATTATTGGAAAGCTAGTTTAACTTCTTAGTAAATTGGTGGGATCTAAACTGAGGAATAATGAATATTTCAAAAATTGTAAGTATTAATACTCAATTACTAAGTTTTAAATCATTCTAGGGAGATACGGGGTATTACAGGTTCATTATGTGTAATTTGTTAATTCTTTGTAAGAGTGAGCATAACTTGATTTGTATGCCCATTATGATAATTGCATTATTCTGAGTGTTTATTCGTAACTCTCTTGTTGAGAGGGAACATGTTTGATGAATGTGGGTGATTTGTATGATGTATTATATTGATTAATATGCATAAGTTTTCCATGTATTGAGTCAATTCTTGAGGCCAGGATGTTTTCGAGTAGGATTATTAAGCTTCCAATTATGAATAACATGTGTAGTGTTGTAAACTTGCATTACATGTAATCATTGTAGTACTAGCTTGAGTTTCTTTCATGTAGTAAAAGTTTTGAGGCTCTTCATCTCATGTTGCTTATAGTTAAGGGTTTTTCAAGGACAAAAAAGGCTTTAAGCGTGGGGTGGTGATGTTGGGTGAATTTATGCATTTTAGCATTGCTATTCTAGCCATTTTAGCCTTGTTTGAGGATGATTCATGTTATTAATATGGTGATAATGATATAAATGTGAATCTAAGTGTCTATTTATGTGTTTACAATGTTTAATAGTGTTTCCCCATATTTTTTTATTCAAATTGATCATTTAAAAGTCAACCGAGAAAACTAGTGTGACTAGCTTGAGCTAGGTGTTTGTCTAGTCTATCGTATCGGGTTCTAACGTGTTTAATAAGTTCCTAAGGTTTTTATTTTGTATTTATATGTGAAAAAACTAGTTGGTAATGTTCAAGGGTAAATCAGAAGTTAGAAATCAAAGTGAATGAAGCCTATGGTTAGCTCGTGTTTCTAGTTCTCCGTCTTGGATGTTGTGCTGTTTTGAGCTTTAAATTGTGGATTTTAATGCTATGGGATGCTTTTTTAATGGATAATGATGATATATAAAGGATATAAAAGCTTCAAATCAAGTGAAAATAACTCAAAAAGGCTTCCAATGGATCACGGAAGCACAATACGGAACTTGACAAAAATTTGGACACCTGAAATGTCTTGGGTGAGTGAGGGCACATGGGAAAGTCCCTTGGTGCGTGATACACACCAAAATACTCATAAGGGACCTAAAAGAGTGTTTACATACTATATGCATGCCTTTCATGCACCATTCCTATGGAATACAGCGTGCATCGCATGCTCCATTTCACCCCTAGACTGCACGTTGATTCCTTGGCCAACACGTCTTAGGATTACCCTATTTCTATAACTACAAATTTTTAAACGTTTTTAATAACTTTTGGACATATTTTGAAGATATTTGAGGATACCACAACTTCTTTTTAGGTTTTATGATTATTTAATTTAGTTTTCTTTATGGTTTTTATCATTAATCCAAGAGATTGGATGATGAATATTTCTATTAGAGGCTAAGCTCCCTTTCTGGGGTTAATGCCAAGATCATGAATACTTTTATTTTGAATTAAGTTTTTATGATTTTCTTATCATTATTTATTGTTTGTTTATTCTTGTTATAATTATTTTAAGGATTCGCGACCCTTAGAATACATTAATTGTCAAATTTATGAACTCGGGAGAGAGAATAGGGCGATAGAACATAGGAATAAGCAAAGTTTAGTGTTTCTTTATGAAATAAGGAATTTAAATTAGTATCTAGGACAGGGATGTACTTAGATTTCTTACTTAATTCACACATAGGATGATAGCTTAAAGAACTTAAGTGGAACATTCCATCCCCGCTAAACGATGTAGTTGTAAGGTTCAACTTAGATAAAGGATTAGAGGTTGGGAAACCATAATCATGCAATTAACCCTAAGAATCAACAACCAAGATAAGTGATTTTATGAAAGAAGTTCAATAATGTAGTTTGATTGTTCTTAAGCCTTAACCTTGGGCTTCTATCTTTTGATTGTCCAAAGTCTTTACTTTTCCACATTAGTTTAGTTTCTATTTAGTTTACAATTCTAAAGCCTTTTTGTTTACATTTTCTTAATTATTAAACTAGAATTGGATAGTCGGCAAATGCAAGTCCCTGTGAGATCGATACTTGGGCTTTTTTGAAGCCACTTTACTACATAATAAGACCAAGTACACTTCCGTGTGCGCTTGGGCGCTGTCAAAGAACCTGCTCCAACTAGGGTTGCTTTGCATGCCTACCACATCTAGGCATAGATAATACTTTGGCATGGTAGGAGCTATAGAATTCCTGTACCAAATCCTAGTTGTATGAACATAGTGTTCTGCTCATCCACCCCAATCAATACCTATCAAACATAACCTACAAAAATAGTAATCTATCCAACCTAGACAAGTCTATCCTTTTCTTCTTATAAATGACCGACCTGTCTTGATCATAAAACTATTTTTCTCAAAAATCAGCCAAAGTCCCTCTACGTATTATCTCGGGTTTACCTCATCAATTGGCTCGACCGAGATGTGTGTAGGGTAGAAGGCCCGATCTGTCAGAGCTGGTGGCTTTGTACCTGGTGGTGACACCTGATGTGAAGTCTATTTTGTACCCTCCTAAGACTTGGGTACGGCTAATCACTGCTCCTGAACTACTGCCTTAGACTCCTCCTTATACTATGACCTCTCCTCATATTGAGGTCCTCTGTAACTACTGTAGAAGGTGACTCAGACTCCATCTCCTTCTCCTCATCATCATCATTGATGAGTGGTGATTTTACCACTATTTTCAGTCAATATTCATGCACATTACCTTGTTTTAAATGAATAAATAAGACATAATTGTGATTGAATGTACGAATATCCATATTTTACAGGCACAAAGTTGATGAGATAGAAAGATATGGATGGGGATAAAAATGATCAAAACAAAGCAAGAAATTACAGTTGAAGGCCTAGATCAGAAATGGCCTCAGTTACCGCGGTCGCGGTATGAGGACTACAATCGCGATAAGTCAAGCAATGATTTTGGGTGCGGTAACATGGTCATGGCTGAACCTATGTGATCGTAGCCTAGCAGAAATTTCAGCCCAGGGGCAAAAATGGAAATGCACGTAGCTGATCTTAAATTGGACAAAAAGAAGACTCAACCCCTATAATGATCATATTCCATCTTCCCTAATTTTTAGACATTGTTCTAGGGTTTGTAGCCTCCATTCTTGGAGAAGAAAATACTGTATAAATTTTGGGTGAAGAACATTTTGGAGTCACTGCCAAGTGAAGAAATAGTGAACTCCTATTACAGATTTGTTGGATCTCATAGTTTGAAGTAAAATTCACTTAGATTTCCTTAAATCAAATCAAAGAAGATTTTGGGTAAAGTTTTTAATTATTTATCTTATAAGTAGCTAGTTTTTCCTCTTGGGATTACGCTAGAATAGGGTGTAAATATATGTGGGATGTGATTTATTTGTGCATTTACTAGTTTGTGGTGTTGCATTCTATTATTTCTTGAGTAAATTGATTCGGATTTATGGGTGAAAGTGATGATAGGCGAAATTACGCGCCTATATCAATATATTTTGCCCATA
>NC_061121.1:118974928-118989659 GCF_002878395.1 Capsicum annuum
CAAGGTATGTGGGATTTTTCAACAAGAACTCTCTTTCGTTCTTGTGCCCAAAAGTAATTTTCTTTACAAAGCCATGATTTTCATTTGATTTTTATGAATTTGAAGCATGAACCTATATCTTATGATGATGATTATGAAATCTTGATGTTTATGATTTTGAAAGATGAATTTACATGTGTGGAGATATAAAGCATGAATCTTGAACGATATTTATCATGATTTTGATATTTGGGTTGTGAATCCCTATTGGAAATTGTGTTTTTTTGAGAAAGTGTGTGTTATAAGCACGTTGATGTTGAATATTTGAGATATTTTGAATGATTTGACCTTTTGGTCTTAATGGAGTTATTTTGAACTCGAGTGGTAAAGAAATCCACAATGTGGTTGATTTTGATAGATGGGAAGCATGATGGCTCCCGATGTATATTTATATATTACTGAAATTGTTTTGTTGTGGATTTTCATTGAAATGATCTGAGCTAAGTTCGGGAGAAATCTTTAGCATCGAGTGGGAGGTATAAAGTGACCTTACTTCCCTAGAACTACGTGCCCCCATAGGAGTGAGACTG
This sequence comes from Capsicum annuum, assembly GCF_002878395.1. Classification (NCBI taxonomy): domain Eukaryota; kingdom Viridiplantae; phylum Streptophyta; class Magnoliopsida; order Solanales; family Solanaceae; genus Capsicum; species Capsicum annuum. Next base: position 118,975,498 of record NC_061121.1, read on the forward strand.
CGGCTTATTTATATAGTGATCACTAGTTTGTGTGGATTTGACATTGATAGTCCTACTCCGATGGAAAGGATAGGATGTCTCTCCCCAACATGGGTTGTACGTTGGACTCCATATAGCTCACATAGTTTATGTCAGTTATAGGATCTCCCAGTGTGTGTGTTTCCTTGTGTCTATGTTGAATGGTGAAGTGATTTTAAAGTGGAATTGTGAAAGTTATTCTTTCAAAAGATTTAAATGATATTTACATTATGAGAATTGATGTTCTTGATGAACTGAAAGTGACTGACAAATTATATGATAACTCACATGTGTTATTGTACTTATTTTATCCTCTTATGATTATGATGATTTTCTTCGGGCTATGTGAGTCTTTCATACATCCTATATATTTCTTATAAATATTTATGATGATGATGTTTATACAACTGCATACACCCCCATATACTCGGTTCCTTTCCTTGGTACTGACCTACATCTTCGGATGTGGGCTGTATTTTCTCAGAATATAGGTTCAAGTGCTCAATTCCAGGTTCGACAGTGATTCTTGGGGCACGCTGTTCTACATCCTCTATTGTGGTGAGTCCTCATGTTCTGAGGACATTTTGTCTGATATTTGTTTTACGGAATTGTTTACATTTGATAACTGAGTATGAGTCAGTTTGGGCATGTCTTAATGGCTCACTGGTTTTATTGATTTTCTTAGAGGCTTGTCAGACTAGTATAGATGTTGGGAGTTGACTAATAAGTCATATTTTCTTATCTTTCTAAAATTCTTTTATTCTTGGATGATGATTACTCTGTGATATTTGAGGGCTATTTATGGAAACCCCATTGATTTATGTTGAACTGGATGAAAATAGCTCGAAGGGTTAGCTTGGGTCTACTCATAGCCTCAAGCACCGTGTGACGCTCCTGGACCCATTTTCTGAGGCGTTACAGCGGATGGTGGCTTGCATCCTCTCTTGTATAACTCTTAACATGGGCGAGATTATACTCTCAGAGTAGCGAAACTATAAGAACCAGGGAGGTACACTTCTTCTCCTTCCTTCCCTTATCACTAAGCTTTGTAAAACGGCAAAGGTAAAGGAGTACGCTGTAGATACCTGTGTGTACCCAAGCCACCACATCTTTCCACTCAAATTTTTAGGTGAGGGTGCCCCTAGTCAGAGCAAGAAATGAAAGGTGTACTTAGGCAAGTAAACCCAGGAGGACACAGAATCTTGTAGAACTTTGCCATCTAACACCTTTGATGACATCATAGGCTAGATACGGGTGGTTAGGGAGCTATATTCTAGATTGCCTCAAGGATCGGGAGAGCCCTTTACTGCTCACCATTCATATTTATCTCAGTTAGATTATGAGATATATGGAGAGGAGAAGAAGAAGCAAGGAACCATAGTTTCCAACTTGGGGAGAGATTATTCAGCCTTAGCTACATCACATAGGGACCATAGGGATTCACATGATAAGATGGTGAAAAGAGAGAAGAAAAGAGATAAATTCTTTAGAAAGTTGTGGATAGGGGTAAAGGGCATCTTCAAGGTGCTCAAACCCAATTATCGACTGTCTTCACCAAGGTTGGGGAGTGATGATGAGGTCCCTACAAGTTAGTCAGTTGATGATATCGGTGGTGATGGTGCAGAGTCAGTAGGAAAGGACAGCTCCTAGTGCAGACTCAGGGAGACCCCTTTTACCCTTGCTTTATTGCATATGCAGTAAGGACACTGCTTGCATTTTAGTTAGGGGTGCCCCCGAATTTATATTGTTTCAATATGTTCCTAGATATCTTTTTTTTGGATGATGTTTTGTTTTATTTTGGGATGCTATATTTAGGCGCTCTGACGGTGCCCACGTTTTCATAAATTATCATATAGTTTTTGTTTTATTTTTCATTTTACTTTAGTTTAATTTTGATTATGGAGATACATGATAAGCTTTGACCTATGATAGATTGAGTGACGAATTTCTTAAAGGTAAAACGTCGTGTTTGGATTTTGAACCATAGATGCAGGGGAATTCTGAGTGCCTGTGGTATCTAAGTCATTAACGCAAGGGAAGTTTGAGTACCTGTGGCATTGTAAATTTGGGATCCTATTTTGTACCTCTGGTGATGTCTGAGTAGCCATATGGTTGGTCTTCATATATTAAGCAAAAATATGAGGCTAAGGCTTTGGTTGTAGCCATAAGTTGGCAAATTGAGCGTGGTTCTAATGCAAAACAAACAACCCCCTCCATCTAAAATTTTTTAATAAAACTCAAGAGGCGTGGACGTGAACAACTTTATAACAAATCTTTTACTTTTTTTTATGGCTCCCCAAATTTTAACTTGTAAATAATGATAGATACTCTAATTTTTTCTCTAACGGGAGGGGCAATTGAGCCTCCTTGGAAAATATTGCATGCTATGTGTGGTGAGTAAATTGTCTTCATCTCTTGTATACTTGTGTTATCTAGAACTTGCCCTATTAGTCTTTCAAAGCTAATTTTGATTGTATTTTGCTGGAGAACTGGTCTTAGGTCGTCCTTGTGATTTTTTAAACCGTTTTATCCTAAAAAGCCTACCCATGTATAAATGTAATCCCTAGTTACCCACTTTGAGCCTTTGTACCTTTCTTTAGCAAACACACTACAAGCTGTTAACTATTCTTTTATTCCCTCTTTTGAACTGTATCCTCCTTGAACTTGAAAGTTCAACGTGAGGCTAAAATCCTAAGTTTGGGGTAGTGAAGATTAATGGAAGTAAGTTTGGGGCCATGAAGTTGTTAGAAATGTCTAAAGTGCCTAAGCATTATAAACAAGCGTATAGAAAAAAAAAAGGTCCAACAAAGGTAAGAATTGTATAAAAATTACAAGAAAAATAAATTAAAAAGAATGGGTAAACAAAGAAAGCAAAAAGTAGGCATATGAAAAGAAAGAAAACAAAGAGGAGTGGCCCATAGTCAAAAGGAGGATTAAATAGTATGATGTAGATGTTCAGGGAAGGGTGTAGTCATGTTTTTTTCAAATGATATCCTACCCTAACACAAACCTACGTTACAAACTCAAAAAGTCCTTTGAGCTCTTTAGCCATTTACTTTCTTTGCAGTGGTGATAGAAAATAGGGGCAAACCTATGGTATGACACTTGTTAACATAAAGAGTTTTTATGAGGGAGAGAGTTTTGCACTTAAATTCCTAGTTATATACTTGGTAGCTTGGTGTGTGGAATTGTCTTTCTTATAAGGAGGCATGTGAATAAGTTGAGGTGGGTGATTGTATCACCCTTTGAAAAAAAGGAAAATGGAGTATAGTTTACTTTTGATCAAAAGTGAGTCACTTTTAGAGTATTGGTTGTTGTTACTTGGTTGCTCTTTAAGGTCTTGTGCATTCTTAGATATTGCATTTATGATAAGGGGTGTAGTAACAATAGCTTAGACCATGTGCAATGAGCTACTTGTGGTAGTGACTAATCTTGAAGATATTATGATCTTTGAGGCATGAAAATTGGGCCTAAAAGTATAATGTCTCATGATAATGCCTGAAAAATATTCAGTACCAAAAGGCCTTATTACCAAAAGGAATCAAAAAAGTGCAGCTGAAGACCTGGAGAATAAATGGCCTTAGTTACCATGGTCATGGTCTGAGGACTGCAGTCATAGTCATTCAAGCAGCAATATTAGGTATGCTAATGCGATCAGGGCAAAGCCTATGCGATCATGGCCTAGCGGAAAATTTCAGCCCAGGGGAAGAAATGAAAATGCACATGGCTGATCTTAAATTAGACAAAAGAAGACTCAAACCCTATCATTCATCATATTCTATCTTCCCTAATTTTTAGACATTATTCTAGGGTTTGTATCCTCCATTCTTGGAAAAGAAAATACTGTTTAAATTTTGGGTGAATAACATTTTGGAGTCACTTCCAAGTATATAAATAGTGAACTCCCATTGAAGATTTGTTGGATCTCATAGTTTGAAGTAATATTCACTTAGATTTCCTCAAATAAAATCAATAGAGATTTTGGGTAAAGTTTTTACTTATTTATCTTATGAGTAGCAAGTTTTTCCTCCTAGGATTATGCTAGAATAGGGTGTAAATATGTGTGGTATGTGATTTGTTTGTGCATTTACTAGTTTGTTGTGTTGGATTCTACTATTGCTTAAGTACATTGATCAGGATTTATGAGTGAAATCCCCTAATACCTAAATAGGTTTGATGGATGAAAATCCCAAGCTCTTGAAAGCACAAACCATCCTTGAAATAGGGGTTTGGGTGAGGTTTAGGAACCCACATCATCCTTGAAAGAGGGATGTGGGAACTAAGGCAATAATAGATAATTTATGAGCATAGTTGACTAATTTGAAGTTGACTATACTTAGGGCACCATCCTAGAAATAGGGGTGTCAAATTGAGGTATTAGGTGGTTTTTATTAAAGCACTCATTAGGTACTTGAAAGGGTCAATAAGTGACACCCTTGGAGTTTTTGTGATGAACTAGCCTCGAGGATTTCTAACCTAGCCTACCACATCACCAACACTTAGAATTTGTATCAAATTATCACACACTCATGTATATGTTGCCCCTAGAAAAGCATAATCCCACGGTCCATGCCTAATTACCTAGAATCTAATTATTCGTAGCCCCGAATTACTAATAGAAAATACCAAGAATAAATATTAAGTGTGATGTTTTTCAAGCCCCCTATTTTTATCTTTTTGTACTATTGGTTTGAATTTAGCTAGTATCTATCATTTCAAACTAATTTAGTCGCCACTCATATTATTTCTCATGGATTCCACCCCCACCCCAAAGTTGGATAATTATATTGATGACGACCGCCTTGTACTTAAATTGACATGTAAGTTTAGTGTTATCAATCATCACCTTTATCATCCTTATCATCTTTCTCCTCATACTAGGGAGAATGTGGCAATGACATCCTAGCCTTCTATAATACCCCAAAGTTTTTACTCTAAAATTTCTTAGTTTGAAGCTCACTACATAGGCTATAGTTGTCACCTCACTAGTCGTAAGGTGTGATCATAAGTCGCGGAGAGGGACTCATGACCAAACCAGTGGAGTAGCCAATGTTTCTTTCCTAAGTACGACTAGGACCCTATGTACTATAAGGTATGCTCATGAGTCATAGGGTGTGAATCATAACAAAACCAGTGAAGGCTACCCTGAGTCCCTACCCAGACAACGAATCTAGGCAATGACCTGTACCCACTCTTCATAAGTCGTGATGTGACTTATAATGATTGACGACTATTTTCCTTCACTTTTATTTAAGGTCACTTTGGTCATTTCCCTCTTTACCCAATCATAACCCATGACCATACAACATCACTTAGGTAATTTTAAACTACTCTTAAACTCTCTCTAATTCTTCAAGCAAGAACAACTAGGGTGTTTAAGGGATTAAGCATTTAGGGGTCAATTTGTGTGGTTTCTTCTCCAAATTCTTGATATTCTCAGGCATGTATCACTTCCCTACAAACTTGTGTTTTATTCATGGCATACAATATTGATATTAACATGTTTTTAAATGTTGGTTTTGGAACTTGGATTGGGGGTTTTGGATTATTGTTGTTTGAATGGTGTTCCTATGATTTTATATGCATTATTTATGCTTTATTGATGGTTTTTCAACTAATTAGGTGCATGAGTATGGTAATATAGGATGAGGGTCAAGGTACTCCCCCAAATTGATGTCTAATGGATACCCATGGTATATGTCATAATGGATGATTCTTGGTTAATGAATGGGAATGTGTAAACTAGTTTAATTAGGCTTAATAAGGGATTTTATAGCTTACCATGAAGGTGTAAGTCCCAGGGACGACGAACACTAGAAACTACATTTGTCGGCATGAGTGTCTTGACGACTGTGTTCATAGTTCACACTTATATATATATATGTGTGTGTGTGTGTGTATGTATATATATATATATGTATGTATATATATATGTATGTATGTATCCTAGAATGATGTGTGGTTGAGAAATTCTCTGGTTTTTCTTGGATATCTCTGGTCCGTGCAGCCAACATGTGTTGAGGCCCTTTCAGTATGGGGAGTTATGCCCATATAGCCCGTGGGGGCCTAGATGATGGGATAGCTATACAGTCTCGGCTGATATTTTAAACTTCATGCTAAACCTTGTTCCCTATCCCAGCATGTTACATATATATGATCTTGTGCATATTGTTTTGAATGGTTTAGGATCGATAGACCATGGTATTAATTTATCCTTTACCTGAGCTACATGCTAGATCTCACCTTGTTAACCATCCCCGGATGTTGTATCCCCATGCGATGCATGGTCAGAAGATACTTTTATTTCCTTACGTGATGCTAGGTAATTTCTAGATTGTCTGAGAGTTAGCTTTGAAGTGGTGATCTTCCATTCTCAATAAGACCCTCATTTTATGGTCTTGTCTTTACTTAAGTTTTAGACTATTTGATGGGTTTTTATCTATGGTCGGGGGCATGTACCGACTTAGCTTGATGTTTGGTTTCTTAGAGAATTTTGTCGACAAAGTATGGGTGTGTTATTTTGTGGATTCTCAGATCCCTCTTGTTGTTAATTTATCTATCTCGTTATATGTTCGAAACTCAGCTCTATCTTGTTATATGTTTGAAACTCAGCTCTATCTTCTTATATATTCGAAATGCATTATTTGATAGTAGTATTGTGTTCTGGTTTTCTAGGTTATTGGGGGTGTTCTTCAGTCCTTAGCGGACTTGATATACCCTTTATGACTAGGCCTTAGTTTTGGATGTGACACCTTCTTTATCCTCAGCCTGGGTACAAGGCTACAAGGCTTTGGCAGAGCTCTAGGCCGAGTAGAAGTAGGACATCTTCAAGTGGTAAACCCAGTGTAGCTCTAATAATAGTATCTGCTGCAGCTTGTTTTTGGCCCCTAGTCACTGGCCGAGTCACTGTGGTCGGGGCTGCTCTGGTTTGGGCAAGTGGGTACTTTTTATCTGAGATACTACTTGGGAAGGAGTCATCCTATGAAAGATAGTGAGGGACTTCAAAAGTTGAAGAAAACTCAAAATTCAAAAACTTTGAATTTTCCATCAATTTTTATATCCCCATAGCTTATACTCAGTCTAAACAAGTCTAGTATCCAAACATACTACTATAATCACTATTCAATGCAAATAGCATGCAAGCTTTTGGGATTCCCTTACCGTTTTAATTTTCAACTTCCATTTTGGGCATGATCATATAGTTTAATTTGAGAACAATGTACCACTTTAGGATTTTTGGCTACTTCAAAGATCCTATATACAAGTTTGTTGATTTCTACATATTTTTCATGAAAATAAACATACCTACTCACTTATTTCAAGATTAGCGCAAAATAGTACTATTAAGAGCAAAAATTGATACCTTTTTTTTGAAGAAACAGAACTGAAATAATAAAAAGTGAAGTGAAAACCAATCTTGAATGCATACGTAGTGCTTTTGGAGAAGTTGGTACCGAGAATAACTAACATTTTATCCTGTACTCAAGTGTGGTGGGTTAGTTTGAATTTTAAGAGGGGAGGAGGAATTTTGAATTTTTGTGGGGTTAAACTGGGAAATATGGGGCTTAAATAAGAAAAGGAGGTTGGTTTAGGATTAGGTATGGTCGAGGTGGGCCCAAATTTTTAAACAAAACTAGGCCCAAAAAGTTACCACTTACGTCACCACCTACGGACCGTAGGTGGACACTTTTTTTGGACTTTTTTCTGCTCTCTAGACTTGTTTTTCTGACACCTATTTCACTACTTACGATGTCGTAAGTGGTATTTACTACCTTATTAGTTTTTTCACAAGTTCAAGTGCAAAAAATTCCACAAAAATCCTCAAAATTCCATCTTTTTATTTAATGCACAACTTAACTGGCCCGCGTGGGATTTATGACCTTAATGAGTTGGTCACAAAGTCCCCTTACCTAGAATATCATGAATCAAGTAGTGTATTATTGTATTCCATGTTCCCCGTGCTACTATACCTACAAAAACTGAAAAACAAATGTCAACACTAAAATAGTGGGTTGCCTCCAACTCAACGCTTGATTTAACATTGTAGCGTGATGTGGCTAATTTGGTTACTCAGACTTCACCAAAAATCCCAAGGGTTTCCTTCCATGCAACGCTTGACTTAACTCCCTCAACCTACTTGCATAATTATCTTTGAAAATAGATAATCACATGATTTGGCTTACTCCTATTGCATTGCATAAATGGTTAAATGGGTAAAAATGGTTTTGGATGGCTTTGTTGGTTGTGCATTGAATTATTTATAGACTTTGGGGGTCGATTCATTCCCCAAAATTAAACTTAATAAATCATAGGGGTCGGGGCATTCCCCCAAGGTGATTAATAATTGGAATGGCATAATGATATTAGCTTGCAAGCATAATTGGTATGATGATACCAATGGTGTATACGGTAATAGATGATTCTTAGTTAATGAATAAAAATATGTATACTGTTTTAATTAGTCTTAATGGGGGATTATGTAGCTTACCGTGAATGTGTATTTCCTAAGGAGCACAAACACTAGAAACCAAGTTTGCCAAAGTCGGAGTTTTGAAGACCGTGTACAAAGTTCACACTTATATATATATATATATCGTAGAATAACGTGGGGTTAGTACAGTCCTTCGTATTTCTTAGACATCTCTGATTTTTGTGCCTAACACGCACTAGCGCCCTTTCTACAGGGGGAGTTGAACCCATATAGCCTGTGGGTTCCTTGATGATGGGATAGCTACATAGTCTAGGCTAATATTTTAAACTTCATGCTAAACCTTTTCCCTATTCCAATATGTTTTACATATATATATATATGATTGTGTGCATATGTCTTTGAATGATTTTGAATTGATTGATCATGGCATTATTTTATCCCTTCCCTGCATTACATGCTAGTGCTCAACCCGCTAACCAGGCCCGAATGCTATATCCCCACCTAATGCATGGTCAGAAGACACTTCTATTTCCTTGCGCAGTGGTAGGTGATTTTTGGATTATCTGAGAGTTACCTTTGAAGTGGTTAGGTTTGATTCTCCAAAAGGTCTTCATTTCATAGTCTTGTATTTTCTTATGTCTTAGACTATTCTTATGGGCTTTTGGCTATGGTCGGGGGCTTGTCCCAACTTAGGTTGATTTTTGGTTTCCTAGAGGCTTTTGTGGACAAAGTATGGATAAGTTATGTTGTGTATTTTCAAATCCCTCTTATTGTTGATATATCTATCTTGTTTTATGTTCGTAACTCACCTCTATATTTTTATATGTTTGAAACTCATCTGGTGCTAGTTGTATTGTGTTTTTGTTGGCTAGATAAATGGGGGTGGTCTCTAGTCCTTAGCAGACTTGAGATACCCATCACAACTATGACTTGGTTCAGGTTGTGAAAATCTTGGTATCATAGCCCAGGTTCAAGGTCATTACGTGTCCACAAAGTCGTGTAAAGTAGATCTCTTTTATCAGTGTGTAGCGCGCCACACTTATAAGGGAGAGGCTATGAGGCATTTCGGATTTTTTCCCTTTTATTGTCATCTATTTTTGGGCTATAGAGTATAAGGCGTTGAAAACTATCTAATTTCCATTTGTTCGAATTTCAAATCATGGCTCCTCAAAGATCTGATGCTCATGGAAACCCTCTGTCCCATTTGAGGATAATATGGATGGAACTCATCCTGTTTATGGAGTTCAAACCCGATCTAGGGTCCCTACTCCTAATTGTACTGCCCCTTCTGGAGTTCCACCGGTCCCTACTAATCCTCCTCAGGCTTCTCAGGTTGATGATTTTCATGCCCCACTACCCTAGGGAGATATTTCTAATGTTGAGTTCCATCGATCTATTCATTTATTGCCTCAGTTATTGACTTCTCAATTTTGTCAGCCTGATTGTGTTGGTTCTGTTGCTCCATATCTTGAGGTCACTAAAGTTGGAAAGTTTATGAGGTTAAATCTCTAACTTTTATAGGCTCTAAGGTTGAGGAGGATCCTCAAGGGTTCGTGGATAAAATAGAAAATATTTTATAAGTGATGTATATTTCTAATTCTGAGGATGTGGAGTTTACTGCATACCAGTTGAAAGATATAACTTATCAGTGGTATGAGAAGTAAGAGCAGTTAAGGGGTGATGATGCAGAGTTGGATGTATAAGATGAGCTTTCGAGTTCTTTTCTTGATTGCTTCTTTTCTTAAGAGTTGAGGGAGAAAAAAATTGAGGAGTTTGTGAACTTGAAATGGGGAAGAATGATTGTGATGGAGTATGTTATGAAACTCCACCAGTTGTTTTGTAGTGCCTCGGAGATTGTATTAGTATAAGGGCGGAATGAGGAAGTTTGTTTCGGGTTTATTTTGAGACTCGGTACTAGAGTGTAAGGCGACGATGTTGAATAATGACATAGATATCTCTAGGCTGGTGTTTATATGTCATAGGCCAAAATGAAAAGAAGAAACATGTAGAAATAGGAGAGAGGCAGAATAAGAAGCTTAGATATTTAGAGCAGGGTAAAGGCCATCAGAACAGTGGTAGAGATAGTAAGCAGTAGGTCAAGAAGAGAACTTGGCTAAACTTAGGTTCATATTCTATGACTAATGCTCCTTATCTTAAGTCATCTGGTGAGCATCATTTTTAGACTGACAGTGGGTTTAAGGAACAAGGTACCCCTCAGACTAGTAGAGCTCAGTCAGCCCTGTCTTAACCTCCTTGCAAATTTTGTAGACAGATACACCATGTTTATTATGATAAGGAGATGAATCTATGTTTCAAATGTGCCTAGCCTAGTAATATTCAGAGGAACTGTCCATTAGCAAATGTTACTAGAGCTAATAAGGTTCTAGTTTCTACTTTTTTAGCTTCTTCACCAAGGGGTGCTAATTCTAGTATCGGTAATGGTCGAAACCACCTTTATACTCTTGCCACCCATCAGGAATCTGAGGCATCTCCTGATGTCATTACTGGTATGTTGAAACTTTTTTCTTGTTATGTATATTGTATGCATTATTCGGGTTTTACCCTTTCTTATGTGACCTCTTAAGTGTTTGTTCATTTTGGTTTTGGTCCCAAGAGTATTTCTGAGCCTTTCTCTATGTCTACCTCGATGTGTGATTCTATCATGGCTAAAAAAAGTCTATAGGGGCTATGTGGGGTCCTTCTTTTATAGGGAGACATTGGTGGATTTGATAGAGTTTGATATGGTTGATTTTTATGTGATCCTGGGGATAAATTTTCTCTATTTATGCTATGCTTCTCTAGATTATCAGACTCGTAAGGTCAGTTTTCAATTCTCTAATGAACAGGTAGTAGAATGGGAGGGAAGTTCCTTGGTTCCTAAGGGAAGGTTCATTTCTTATCTTGGATCCCAAAAGTTGATTTCCAAAGAGTGTCTATATCATCTAGTTTGGGTTAAGGATTCTGGTTCTGAAAGGTCCCTCTTTTCAATCTATCCTCCTGGTTAATGAACTTCCTGAAGTGTTTCCAGATGATGTTCCTGGTATATTCCTTTTGATAGGGAAATAGACTTTGGGATTGATCTTCTACCGAATACCTGTCCTATCTCTATCCGTCTATATAGAATGGCTCCGACTGAGTTGAAAGAACTTAAGAAGTATTTAAAGGATCTTTTAGATAGGAGTTTCATTCATACTAATGTCTCTCCATAGAATGCTCCAATCCTTTTTGTCCATAAGAAATATGGGTCTCTTTAGATATGCATAGGCTATCGGCAGTTGAATAAGGTAACTGTGAAGAATAAGTATCCTCTCCCAAGGATTGATGATTGTTTTTCCCAGCTTCAGGGTGCTAGATGCTTCTCTAAGATTGATCTTCGGTTCGTTTATCAGAAGTTGAAGATTAGGGAGGCGGATATCCCTAAGACTACTTTCCAAACGCAATATGGTCATTATAAGTTTCTGTTTATGTCACTCGGGTTGACTAAGGCTCAAGCTGCATTTATGGATCTCATAAACTAAGTATTCAGGCATTTTTTGGATTTGTTCGCGATAGTGTTTATAGATGATATCTTGTTATATTATAAAAGTGAGGAGGATCATGCCAATCACCTCAGAGTAGTGTTGCATGCTCTTAAGGATTAGTGATTGTATGCCAAGTTTTTGAAGTGAGAGTTTTGGTTTAATGTTGTGACGTTTCTGGGTTATGTTTTTTTCCGATGAGGGGATCACGGTAGATGCACAGAAAGTTGAGGCGGTTAAGAAGTGTCCTATACTCATGCCTCTAATCGATATTCGGAGCTTCTTGGGTTTAGCCGGGTATTAAAGGAGATTTATGGAGAGTTTCTCTCTATTTCTGCTCCATTGACTAAGTTGACTTAGAAAAACATGAAGTTTTTCCGGTTTGATGCTTGTGAGGGTAGTTTTGAGAAGTTGGAAGATAAGTTGACTTCTTCTCTGGTTTTGACCCTACCCAAGGGTTTTGATAATTTTGTTGTTTACTGTGATGGGTCTCGTGTGGGACTAGGCTATGTCATGATGCAGTGCAATGCCTCGGGAGCACCCGTTGGACCTCACACGATACTTAGGACTACAAATAGCCCCAATCTAACCCATGATATCTATTCAACTTAGAACTTACATAAAAAGTGAACTAATATGTATAGAAACTGAAGGCAAACAATTCCATATCTTAATGTAAATCTTTAACTTTTGAAGCCTTAAACGAACTCTTTGAACTTAGAACATAACAGTCTGACAAGCATCTACTACTAACTAGAGAGCCACTGGGACAAACCCCAACTGACTCGAACATGAGCGAAAATCACGAATCTAAAATAACTTTCAACAATAAACATGAGTCTGACAAACAGGTCCTCAGACTATGAGTACTCACCAAAATTTGGGATGCAGGAGATGATTCCCGTGATCAATCGTACTGCTGCAGAAGAGCACCAGAACCTACATTATAATAAAATGTAGCATATAGACATCTATTTGGGTCAGTACTTCTTGAATGTACTGAGTATGTGGGGGTGAATGCATAAGGAAAACAAGAACTAAATATATATCTACACTTTAAAATGATGCATGCTAAGAGTAAATGATTCACCTTGGACTTGTGTAGAACTAAAGACTGCAAGATCGTAAAACATAGATAATGAAGCATATAAATAAACTTAGTGAGTCATAACACTTAGTTTCTAAAATCTATACTTTTATTATTTGTTATTGGAGATTCTTACAACCGACATAAACCATATGAGATACTATGGAGTCCAACGTCTTACCTACGTTGGGGAGAGCTTTTGTACCCTTGCCATCAGAATAGAACCTTAACTTAAGTGATCACTGAACTTAACCCATATTAGGACTTGTACCTACGGCAGCTCGTAGTTTCCAGGAACTTAGGATACGCTCATCCACATTCCCTTCTCAGTGCTAAATACTACTCCCAGGATAAGTAAATGATCATACTTAAGAAATCCACCTTCAAATATAATAAGGGCTTATAAACTGAAAATTAGTTATGTTTCTCTTTACTTTAAATCATAAACAAGATGAACACGTGTGGATTTCATGTCTTATCTTTAGATCAAAGGATCACGCTTTCTTGAATCATACTATATTACATATGAATGGAGATTAAAATATTAGACTTTCTTGTAAACTTAATACTTATTCTTAAATCTTGAAACTCTTACTTTCTTTCATAGCACTTGTAAAAAAATATCAGGCTCAATACCCATATAGAAATCATTCATTAGAATCCAAATCAAGGTAATGAAATTCAAATCACAATATCAATATTAAAGTTCAAAACATGAATAGATGTAACCTTTAAACCACAAGATAAGGTTATACATCAATATATGAGAATTTGAGGAATGAACCCCAATATAAAACATGTAAATTCAACTTAAAAATCATGTTTTTCGGGAAAAGGGATGGAAGATTAACCTTGTTCAAAAACCCCACTTACCTGGAATTGCTTGACTTATGAAGAGGGCTTAAACTTTGAGACTTGATAGATGACTTGGTGAGAGAAACCCTAATCTTGTTGTTCTTGAAGATGGGAGGAGAAGAGATGTTGTTAATTAACTGAAATATAAAGGAAAATAACGCCTCTTTTAGTGTCACGGCCCAATTTACTAGTTGTGATGGTACCTACTAAGACCCACCAGTAGGTAAGCCAGCACTATAACCCGAAGCTAAAG
>NC_061121.1:118992659-119093494 GCF_002878395.1 Capsicum annuum
ACTTTATTGTCCTCAGAACTCACTACTGTACTGGGGTACTGCATTACTGAATCACAGGACACCAACACTGATCAATCGAATACATTCACACCCCTGACTCCTGAAGATTTATACTGACACAGAAACTGTGGGAAGTAGTTACATAACTCACCATGACTCCTCATAAGCAACTGAATATGTGGGGGTGCACGCAATAATTTGAATAATATCTTTGATTTCGTAAAACATGCGTACGGAAAATGAAGACTCACATGGCTTGAATTTCATTATCCATACTTCTCATAATATTATAGAGAGGAAAACATAAGTAAAATCCCATAAATCATCAATATTCATCGTAAATTCTCATGACTTATCATAGACAACCAAACTCATCAACTAAAGACTCAGAGCGACTCGATAGTTCAAGAAACATACTCTTATGGACAGGGGAGTTTCCTATAACCGACAACCCCACGTGAGCCGCGTGGAATACCAACGTTTTCCCTCCTAGAGAGAGCAATCCCATTGGTGGGAGTGTTGTACTCTTGCTAGAGAGTACAACCTTAAAGCTTTCATAATCACAATTCAGCTCTTTGGCTAACAATATCATCATCAACAACCCTACGGTGGCACATAGGTTTGGAGAAATACCAAATTTCCCTCTCGGTGCTAAGTAATACTCCCCGACTAGCTCATAACGCATTAGGAAATCCACCACAACATCACAAGGGTCTATCATAAATACCAAATCAAATCTCTTTGGAAATCCACCATAATATCGCAAGGGTCTATCATAAAGACCAAATCAAATCTCTTTCTCATTTATCAAATCATATCAATTTGTGGATTCCTAACTCAACACATTTTACCTCAAAACATTTTAATTTTCCACAACATCAACATGGTATCAATAACAAAGCATTTCGTCTCTGTGAGTTTAAAATCAATATAAATCATCCCGACTCTGCGGATGCAAATCAATATTCTCAAATGATCATTCTTTCATTTCAATATTCAAATCATGACAATATCTTTTGAAAAGCATTTAAGATCTTCAAATCATAACAAGATTTTGTATGTCGTAATGTAACTCAAATCATGGCTCTTATATCAAGAGTCCTCAAAAAAATAATTTCATAGTAGTGGTATGCAATTTATGGCATAAAATCTCAATTCAAGAAAACAAGATGATAAGGTTATTATGTATACCAATATTGGACGATTCAAAGTTCCATAAATCATATCTTGAAAACACTTGAAATATCAACTCATGGTAACCATATCAAATCATAACTTGGGAATAATAAAGTAATCATGTACATCAAAGCTTAAACAATTTATCTTTTTCATAACCTCATAATTCATCATTAAAATATCTTGGGTATTTACCCACTTTACAAAATCATAAAATTCCAATGATAAAATCAATTCTTTGGGCACAAGAATGAAAAGATATTCTTGTTCAAAACCCCACATACTAAGTTCTCACGGAATTCATGTTAAGTTCTCAAATCATCAGAAATTCAACGATCGTAGCACGACTAAGATTATCGCGGAACTGACTCAGCTCTAGACCAGCAGACTATTTTGGGCATACGTACCCCCAGCAATCAATAACATAAGTAATATGTAGTATACAACAACACATACTCACATGCCCATAGGCCATCATGCACCATGCATTCATTAACATCTCACACCAATCATTTGAAGATCATATTCATATACAAGTATTGGGATCTCATGCCATTACATCGTAGATCATTCAACAAGGATGCATATGTTTAAGGAAGAATATAACATAACATAGTTCATCCAATCGGGATAGTTCATCCAATCGGGATACACACAAATAACATACATTCAACACATCATGGTTCACTTCTCAAGGTTCTTTCCTTTGAGATCTTGATATATGTAATTCAACCCATAATTAGACATTTCACACTTAGCGTGGCCTAATGGCCTTACCATTTCCCTCAAGCATCATAGTAAACTCGTAGCATGCAAGTATTGAACTCATCACTTCGATCACAAGGGGTCATACGATTCATTCTTCTTCAACTAGGCATTTCTATAATTACCTTGAATGCACCATTTAGGCATAGGTCAGTATGAACAATTACATGTGCTACAACACCATCATTCATCTTAATTTCACCAACTAAATCCCTCGTCCGCACATACAACCATATCATAAGCCTTCCACACAACATCCCCAATTTTAGACAAACAAGGAGTTCATGTTGAACGTATACAGAGAAAGTAGTCTAGTCATTTAGAACTTATTATATTCAAAGAACGTAAATTTATAGCCTCTTAGACAATTCCACAAACACCTTACATGCACTTTTAGGCATTGGTGAATTCGTCAAATTCTCATGTTTTCCGCCACCCCATATATCTCATCCAACACAAATAACCATCACATGCATGTATCAACCAACATACACCATCACCACACACATATATATATATCAACCAATATGCATAATCATCATATATATATATAACAAGTAACATACATAATCCTCATATATATCTCAACCATCAAATATCAATCAACATATATATATACATCATCAAAGTCTAGAAAAAAAAAATATATATATATACATAACTTGAACTTTTAAAAAGGGATTCGTGGACTCTATGGACGAAAGGAGTCCATAGATAAACACGTCCATACCTTAGATTTCATGGCCGGAAGAGATTGACGGAAGAAATTCTTGAATCAAAGCCTCCAATTAATTTTTCCCAATTCAAAACCCTAACCCTAACTTGATATCTATATCTATATATATATATATATATACACACACATATAAGAGAAATAAGAGGAAAATAATACAAGTTCTCAACTGAATGGGGTATTTATAGAGGTTTAAAAGAGTGGTGAAAGACCAAAATACCCCTAAGAAACAAATAAAACATGAATCTGTCCTTCAGTTATCTATACGATCGACTGAAGTAAATTGGCCATAACTTTTAACTCCGATGTCCAAATTGGATGAAACCAATTTTATTGGAAAGAAGACTCTCAGGGATTTCCATTGATATATAGCAGCTCACACAGTTCATTATGTACAAGGATTTATGATTCTTTGAAGTTGACCAAAAAAATCGCCTAGCTGCAGTATTTTTTTTTTCCTGCACATTTTACTGTTCACAATTCGATCGGAATGGTCGTAGTTTGATCGAAATGGTCGTAACTCATCGCTCGAGTGTCCTTTTTGGGTGATCCACATATCGTTGGAAAGCTTATTCGATGCTCTACGAAATGGTGGGTCGAAATCCAAGAAATGACATACAAAAAAATTATAAATTATTCTCGAAGATAGGATCCAATACGTTTACGCACAAAATTTCGACGAAAAAATTTTTCGGGGTATTACAAAAGGGCCACAACACATGAATACAATCATACCAATAATGTTCAACAATAGACAATCAACTAAGGATACCAATTGCGACAAACTGATAGTATCAGTACACGAGCATCTAAGTTTTGACAATAAGAATTACAACTCAAAGTCTAAATCATCCTAAATAGTCTTATACATTCATCTCGAATACAAAAGACAGAATAAAGATAGAGGGGGGAAAGGGTGACTCAAACTCCAAGAGCTCGCCCTATCTTCGGAAGATGAACGCAGCATGATCTCAACTCAACGGTGGGAACTAGTACTCAGGTCTGCACTAAAAAGGTAAAGAAATGTAGTATAAGTACCAAAACACGGGTACTCAGTAGGCATCATCGGCTGACTGAGCTAAATTATGATATAACGTAAGACAATAACTATAAGTCAAGCTACAAAATCAAACCTAAATTGTCTCCATCATCACTGTACAAAATAACGAATCAACTAGAACAGTAATACGATATCTCATATCAAAACATAGCACAACCGTCATACACGATGAATAATAATTTCGGAAGTGTAAAGCAACATATATATAATTCCAATAGCATAAATACCAAATTAACATGCATACAATGATTAAATCATAAAGTAAAAGAACTTACCATGGCATCACAAACCATCGAGAAGTACACCCAAAAGAGTACAAAGTAACCAACTCATCACGGCGTCCCATACCACCGGAGAGTGCACCAATAGATCAAATCCTCAATGCATCAAGAATATATATATATATATACACACACATACACAACAAAATCACATTTACCATGGTTTCTACACTTCCATTAATGGTCATTTTCCAAGTCCCATAATCATCATCAATTTCTGCAATACGACACAACAAAACCAATGTAATCATAACCATAGTTATATAGTCAATTGGATATCTAACTCAATAGTCTACTCATTCTAGTCTATATTAGCTAACCACCATTTATTATTAAGCTACTAGTTACTAGTTATCTTAAGGCCTCGAACCATTACCCTAACCGATTCTTGATAGACCTCTTCATGAGATCAAAATCAATTACCATTCATTAAATAGCCAACTTTCTCATCTAGTAAAGATGTACAACTAAACCGTAATCACCCTTTAACTCCAAGGATTATTTCTAGTTACCATAGGTACACTAGCCACCATATAGAAGAGGTCGCATATTATCAATCTTGTGTATCTAACTTATCACTTAACACCTCCTATTAGTTAACACCATAAATCTCCAAGTCAAAACTTACGCAACCCATGGCATCACCTTCTAAGTGCCAATATCACTAATCTTCAACAATGCTAGGTCAATTATATTCATTAGCTACTTGATCAACAATAACTACTAGTTACAACACTTTAACCAAACAAGGTCCACCAACTAGTATTCTGGGCTTCTAGAAGTCTAGAAACATAACCACTTTATGTAACAACTAGCTACCATATAACCCATTTTCTTGGCAAAAGTACATTAAGCCAAAAATATATACTAGGTAAACCCTTTACTCTACATATGATTACACCTTCCAATTAGTCTTCACTCAATATTCAACATATTTAACTTCTATTTACTATTTAATATTAACAAGAGCCACGACACTTAACTAGGGCTTATTGGTAGAGAATTATAGACGACTTCCCAAGGAGAACATTATATCCTAAGTGCACATAAGGACTTAAACATACAATGGCATACCCACACATATACCGATATATTCATATATACTTACCATATGTAACATCACCATAACATTAGTATATCCTATGGGTCTACTGCATGTCATCATAACATCAATACCTCTTTTAGATTTATCGGGTATTACCACATCATTAATGTATCTGTTGGATTCACTAGACATCATCATAACATCAATACCTCTTCCGAATTTACTGGGTATCACCACTTCATCAATATATCTTCCGAATTCACCGGGCATCATCATAACATTAATACCTCTTCCATATTTACCGAACATCATCATAACATCAATATCTCTTCTAGATTTACCGAGCAGCATCATAACATCAATATGTTCTTTGAATTCACCGGGAATCATCACATTATCAATATATCCTCCGGATTCACCGGGCATCCTCATACCATCAATAACCACCAAGACAATAATAAATACATACATATGTAATCATATCAATAACAAGTACAAGCCCACAACAATAGAAAGTAAGAGAGGTAAGGAATACATACCAAGGTACTTTACCATTAATCATCACCATATTACATGAGTAGATACATGGGCATGTATATCTAAATGATATGAGCAATCACCACTTTACCAAGTTTCATCATGATTCTTAACAAGTCAATTATAAGTCATGGGTATGCCTTTTAGAGTCCTTTTACCCATACGGTTCACGATACTAGAGCAAGATATTCTTTTAAACAAACATTAGCTTAGTCATTAAGATTCAAACATAATAAGAGTTATGACACAATAAAGGCTCCAATAGTAACCTAGACAATAAATTAAGTGATAGAATAATCATAGGTTCAATTCACAAGACCTTCCAATACTATCTATATCATGACAATAAGATAATCAATCAAGTATACATATTATTTCGATATTGACAATATGCATAAACTATATACCGGGCATATCCACTAAATCACCAAAGCATAATCTAGGCGTTCAACACCTATCTAGGTCACTAAGAAGTTACATAGTTCAAGCTTAAGATGGGTCAAGTTCTGCATCTAATCATCCCCAAAAGTTCTCTTCTATGATTCTAATTTTTACCCATAATTAGACTAAGTTATCTAAGCTATACCTTAAGGGCTTACCACTCCACACTAGTTCTATGGGATAATTCCCCTTCAAGGATTACTCCTAAGTCATCCCACAACTAAGCATATCTAGATAAACAACTATTAAGGTGGGTGAACAAGGTCACTCTCATATAATAGAGCAACTAAAGTATTCTTATGTTATTCATGAGATTATAAATCCAACTAACCAAGGTTCTAGGCAATAGGTCAAGCATCACACTTTGTAAGTTCAATAGCCTAAGTGTTTTAACTAGTCTCAAGCATTACCGTCTACCATTTGAACATCTAAGACCCTTCCCAATCTTATCAATATTTCACAATTATACTACAATAAAGCTCAATCTAACTACAAGTAAGCCTAACCTATCTTAAGTCCAAATAGCTCAGGAACCAACAATTTTTGCCTTTCCTTTCCTTGAAGCTTCTTCCACAAGCCAAGCTATCACAACATAATCTATGCATTATTACAAAGATAACAACACCCATATTTTACCATTGGGTTATGGATCTATAATGATACAAAAAAACCCTAAGTGGGTACCACATATAAAAAATGAGTTTCTGACACTAACCCATTATTCAAATACCATTAGGGAGTTATAACCCTTAAGAAATTTAAGCAAAACAATCATATTTGGGCTAAAATTGAGCCTCAATACATTTGGGGTTCTGCATCTAGAAATCAAGAAATCAACACCAAAACTTGAAGGAATCTTACCTTAGATTCATAGTAAAACACGATGACATAAGCTATTCAACCTCCCAATCCACCCACAAGACTCACTTTAAGGATTTTACACTCTATTAGGGTTTTAAAGCTCAAGAGGGAGGCACAAATGACCAAATTCTTGGTCAAGACAGCACTTAAATAGGCCTTGCCCAGGCCTTGGGAAACATGATCATGCACATGCACTAGATTGTGATTACGACTCACGTGTTTGCACCTCACCCACCGTGATCACGGTATCTCCCCCAAATATTTGCAAATGCTTTGGGATGTATCTAGAATCCAATATGAGCAAATAAAATATGCAACCATAAAGATTTTAATGTTTCAAATATGTTGGCGAAGTCGGACTCCACATCCGAGGTTGTTTTCTGAAGTTTTTGTTCAGTAGGCAATTGAAACCATCAAAGACTTAAAAAAGAAAAATGGATCTAAAAACCAAACGGGCCGCTAGGTAATCAAACTATCGGTTCCAACAAGTCATAAATGACTTGGGAAAGCTATGGAGAAGCTCTGCCAGTGGGAATACGATAAATAACCTGAAGGTTCATTACACTTGGGTTATAAGTTGTGGGTTAGGAGTTATAAGAGGGTAAAAGACCAAAAGGTCCCTTAACTGAACTTAGAGAAATTCAACCGCCAATCATCACTAGTCAACTTACAACTCATAAGAATAAGTTACGACTTGACCTAAAAACTCGTAAGCTTAGTAGTGACAAGGATTACACACACTAGTCAACACAGGAGTAGTATCTTATGACTCACCACATGTCCATACGACTTGTATAATCCTCTCATAACTTGGATAGAGACATGGGGGACCTATACTATTGACCTTATGACTTCAATTCATATGACTCGTAATAACCTATGATGATTCCTAGGGTCAATCATAACTACATCAGACCCCAACTACTCTGCACTACCATATATTTGACTTATAACTTACTACTCATAAGGTGTATATAAAACTTAAGAAGATAGGTCGTAGGTTGCGCAATGACTTTCAGACATAGGGTATTACATTATCTCCCCCTTGGAAATATTCATCCTCGAATGTGATTCATCTAGGATTTGGATATGGGAAAAGAATCAACACTTTTATATCGAACATACAACCAAGCTTATATATATCATAAGAATCCAATTACTCACAACATAACATACAACTTAAGAATACTTAAATGAACTTAATGAGAAAGATTGGTTGAAAACAACTATTTACCTTTGGTAGGGACTGAGTTAGAAAGAAAGAGATGAGGATACTTGGTCATCATGTCTGCTTCAGCTTCCCAAGTATCCCCTTAAACTAATTGGTTTCTCCAAAGAAGAACCTTTACTGACACTACTTCCTTATTTCTTAACCATCGGACTTGCCTATTAGGTATCTCCAAAGGAATCTCTTCATATGACAAGTTATCTTTAACTCCAATACTCTCTATGAGTACTACAAAGGATGGATCTCCAATGCACTTCTTAAGCATCAAAACATAGAACGCTGGGTGAACCGCAGCTAACTTTGATGGAAGGTCCAACTCATAAGCCACCTCTCCTATATGCTTCACTATCTCATACAAACCCATAAATCAGGGACTCATCTTCTTTTTCTTTACGAATCTCATTATTCCCTTCATAGGTGACACTTTCAAGAATACCCAATCCTCTACTTCAAACTTAAGCTTTTTTCTCCTTACATTTGCATATGACTTCTAATGACTCTGAGAAATCCTCAATATTGCATAAATCAACTAAACTTTTGCCATAGGTTCAAAAAATGAATCTAGCCTAATCAATTCTACTTCACCAACCTCAAACCATCCTATGGGTGATCTGTACCTATGCCTACACAATGCTTCAAATAGAGGTATGTGAATACTAGCTTGGTAACTATTATTGTATATGAACTCAATTAAAGATACATGGTAATCTCAACTTCCTTTAAAGTCTAAAACACACGCTCTTAGCATGTCTTCTGATAGTTCTTAAGTGCACATGCAAGTGTAAATGGCCTACCAATTAATATAATAGCCTTCAAGAAAGCCGAATATTGATCCTATAAGGACTTATGTTAAACAACAACCCAATTCTAGTTTAACAAATTGAGAAAGGTAACCAATAAAGTTTCAGAATTGTAAACTAAAAGTAAACTAAAATACTACAGAAAAGTAATGACTTTGGACAATCAATAGATAGAGGCCTAGGGTTAAGGCACTTCAAATAATCATACTATGTTGTTGAACTTCATTCATTAAGTTTCTTATCTTGCTTGGTGATTCGTAGGGTTAATAGAATGATCATGGTCCCCTGACCTATAATCGTTTACCTAATTTGGACGCTACAACTACATCATTGAGTGGGGATGCAATAATCTAACTCGATGATTTAAAACTATCATCCTACGTATGAATCAAGTAAGGTATCTAAGTGCATCCTTGTCCTAGATGCTAATTCAAAATCCTTATTTTATAAAAGACTATGAACCATACTTTGTTTATCCCCATGTTCTATCTTTCTATTCCTCATCCCGAGATCACAATGTTGATAATTAATCCTTAAAATAGTTTAAACAAGGATAAATAAGAAACCATAATGACAAGTAACTCAAACAAACTATATTCAAAATAAAAGTATTCATGATCTTGGCCTTAACCCCGAAAAAGGAGTTTAGCCTTTAATGGAAATATTCATCATCCAATCCCTTGGATTGATGATACAAAGCATAAAGAAAACTAAATTAAAGAATGATAAAACCTAAAAAAGAAGTTATGGTAGCCTCCAATATCTTCCAAGGATGTCCAAAAGTGATTAAAAATGTGTATAAAGATGTATTTATAGCAATAAGGTAAGCCTAAGCCATGTTGGAAAAGGATTCAGCATGCAAGTTAGGCCTGGAATAGAGTACGCATCGCAGACTCCATTGAACCATTCTAGAGTGGACGTCGTAAGCTCTATTTCACCGGAACAGAGCTAGCGTCGCGGGTAAATCGTGGGGACACACTGTTTTAGGTGCCTTCTAAGTTTTTTTGTGTGTAGAATGGGGAAAGAGACTTTTCCATGTGCCCTCACTCTCCCTGGACATTCCAGGTGTCCAAATTGAGTCCAACTTGTGTATTATGTTTTCGTTGATCTATTACAAGCCTTTTTGAGTTATTTACACTTGATTTGACGCTTGTATATCCTTCATATATCATATAATCCATTTACCAAGCATAATATGTCATTAAACACAACAATTTAGAGCTTAAATCAACATAACATCCAAGGAGAAGAACTAGAAACACGAGCTAAGCATACGCTTCATTCACTTTGATTTCTGACTTATTGTTTTGACTCTTGTCTTGATCTAATTGACCATTAAACATTACCAACTAGTTGTTTCACATATAAATCCACAATAAAACCCTTAGGAACTCATTAAACATGTTAGAATCCAACACGATAGACTAGAGAAATACCTAGCTCAAGCTAGTCACACTAGTTCTCATAGTTGAACTCTAAATGATCAATTTGAATCAAAACACATGTGAAAACACTATCAAACATTGTAAACACATACATGGACACTTAGATAGATATTTATATGATTATAATCACATTGAGCACATGAATCATCTTCAAAACAAGGCTAAAAGGCTAGAGTAGCAACGCTAGAATGCATAAATTCACCCAACATCACCACCCCACACTTAAAGCCTTGTTCGTCCGCGAACAACCCTTAATTATAAGCATAATGAGATGGAAAAACTCCATACTCTACTACAAGAAAGACATTCAATCTAGCACTACAATGATTACACGAAATGCAAGTTTTTACACTAAGTATGTTATACACAATTGAAAGCTCATGAATACTACTCCAACACATCTTAGCCTCAAGATTTGACTCACCAAGTGGAAAACTCATACATATTTCTCAATCAAGGACATTATACAAATCACCCACATTCCTCAAACATGTACCCTCACACAAAGAGAGTTACCCATAATCACTCATAATAATACAATTTATCATAATGGGAACAATAATCAAATTACACTCACTCTCACAAAGAATTCACAAGTCACAAGTAATAAACCATAGGCTTTCCCTTAGTGTAGTGTTCCACTAATATCATAATGATGAAATTAGGATCAAGTAAGTCTTTTTTGGGTTGTAATGTGGGATAAGGGATGGGTAGGAACTATTTTTGCCAAGAATAGCGACTAACCTCTCTAAGCTCTTTAATACACCACTTTTTGCACTTAAGACCACTCTTTCACAACCAATTTACACCACTTTTATCTATCCATATATTTTGTTTTGCCCCATCTCTTTTAAGCATTTTCACAAATATATGGTGGAAGTATTGTTTATTACACATGAATTAATTTTTTTTCTTTTTTACAACCATGGAAATATTTCTAGCATAATGTCTATCACACACATCCACAACACATCAATTATCAACACCAATAACTATTACCTTGGGGCATCAAATTCACCTTTTCCCTCTTATTTCTCAAACTCCTTACTCAATTAATTTCTTATTAAAGCGCCTAGGATATTTTTGGATCAAATTCCAGTCAATCAAAGAAAGGATTAGGCTTCTTATGAGGCTAACAAAGAAAAAGATAAGGCTCAATGGGGGTTAACTAGGATAATGCACAAAGGGTAGGTCAAAAAAAAGGTATAAAACTAGACTATCAAGGAAATACCTAAATCATCTCCTCAACCCACATTCTTTATTTCTCTTTACACACACACCGGCCAAGTTCTAGACATCACATGCAACGACAAATATACAAAAAACTCACATGCACATAGCACATACTCAACTCATATAGGATCATCATAGACTTTTAACCTAACAATAACATGAATTCAAATTTAAGCCCAAAAGTACAAAAGCCAGAAACTTAAGCTTAGGAGTCTCAAACATAGTAATTCTCACAATCAACATCTTTTTACCAAATAAAACACTTTCACTATGTAATCAAAAATAGCACCAACAAGAATATCTCACTCATTCCTAACCTAAAATTTTTTAAATTGAGCCCAAAATTGGGAAATTTCCCACCCCCCACTTAAAAATCTACTTTGTCCCTAAAGTGAACTTAAAGAAAGAGATATACTCCTTGAGGACTCTAGGCCTAGCTAGTAGCATTTTTTAAATATCAAGAGGGTCTGGGGACCCCACACTCAGTCTTTGCCATGCTCCTTAGCTCAGGTGTTCAGTACTCAGACTTCCCATAAACCTGTGACTTAATAAAAACAAAAACTACGTAAAGTAAAAACTATGAAAATTGAAAATTAAAACATACCAACTTAACTTGGGTTGCCTCCTAAGAAGTGATTAATTTAGTGTCACGACATGACCTAATTAACTTTTTCCTCCACCTTGAGGATATAAATTTCATCCTAACTTTGCATCCATCTTTTTGCCTCGCTCATAAGGTGGTGGTACCAAGATTAAGGAACCGAGTAATGGATGATGCATGATAAACCACTCGGCCTTGAGGTGAGGTGTACTTTTATGTTGCTTATCTGGTGTAAAATCAAGAATATAGGATTTTTATTCCTCCTCTTCACACTCTTCCACTACTTTATATGATTCCAAAGGCAAGACATTATCGAAACATAATGTTGAAAAGTGCATTTAGTTAGGCCCAACCAATCGCACTTCAAAATTTACATAATCCACAACACCTTCACTTATTTTTACCTTCTTACTTTAAGTCTCAAAAAAAATAATAGTCAAGTGACTACGATTCTTGTGTTTGTTCCACAAATTGACTAATATCATCCTCATATTTTTCTTTTATTAGCATCTGTAGGAATGGTGGTGGTGGTATCTCCTTAACCTATTTAACAGCTTTAGTTTTCAAGTACTCAGACTTCCTCAAATTATCTGTAACTTTTTCTGTGATCGGTTGGGGAGTCAACTATACACTTGCTTTGTAGGACCCTCCTAGTTCTTTATGCCGTCCCTCAACTATTCTTGATATGGTAAAAGTTGTTTCAATAGTTTTTCCAAATTGCTAATTTAAGTTGTAGCCTGCATGTTCAGTTGTTGCTGCTGAAATTGTTGCAGTTGGTTGTTCCATTCCTAAATTTATGGTTTATTTGTACCATTTGATTGTAGCTATTTATATAATTTTCCCTTTCAGCATAGCCCATAAATAATTCTAAATTGGGATCGACAGCACACATAGCTGCAGTATGACCACTTTGACCACAAACCAAACACCAAGTTACAGTCTGCTCCATAGATAGAACAGTATCTGTATCATAATGTGAAGGTCTTGTCCATGCAGTTCCATCAAAATCTGGAAAATAAGCCTCATGATTTGGTCCTCCATAAAAACAACAAGAATCATCATCACTCAAAAACCACCTATCCTAGGCTGACATATCAAGAAGTACGATAAAAAGAGAAATAATAGACACTAAAAATCTAAACTATTTACAACTCAATTTAGCAAAAATAAAAATAAGATAGTTTTCAATTTACAAGTCCCCAACAACGGCGCAAAAAACTTAACAGCACATACACGAATGTACGTGGTCTACCAAGTAATATAGTGGACTTTAAGAAAGTCGAATATCGATCCCATAGGGACTTGTATTAAATAACAACCCAATTCTAGTTTAACTAATTGATAAAGGTAACCAATAAAGTTTTGGAATTGTAAGCTAAACTATTGCAGAAAAGTAATGACTTTGGACAATCAATGGATAGAGGCCTAGGGTTAAGGCACGTTGAACAATCATACTATGTTGTCGAACTTCATTCATTAACTTGCTTATCTTGGTTGTTGATTTATAGGGTTAATCGCCAGATCATGGTCTCCCAAACTCTAACCGTTTACCTAATTTGGACATTACAACTACATCGTTGAGCGGGAATACAATAATCTAACTAGGTGATTTAAAGCTATCATACTACATGTGAGTCAAGTAAGGCATCTAAGAACATCTCTATCCTAGACGCTAATTTGAAATCCTTATTTTATAAAAGACTACAAACCATACTTTGTTTATTCCAATATTTTATCTTCCTATTCCCCCCTCCCAAGATCACAAGGTCGATAATTAATATATTCTTTGGGTAGCTAATCCTTAAAATAGTTTAAACAAGGATAAACAAGAAACCATAATGATAAGCAACTCAAACAAACTTAATTGAAAACAAAAGTATTCATGATCTTAGCCATAACCCCGGAAAGGGAGTTTAGCCTTTAATGGAAATATTCAGTTTCCAATCCCTTAGATTGATGATACAAAGCATAAATAAAACTAAATTAAAGAATGATAAAACCCAAAAAAAAAATTGTGCTAGCCTCCAATATCTTCCAAGGACATCCAAAAGTGATTTAAAATATGTATAAAGATGTATTTATAGCAATAAAGTAAGACCAAGCCGTGTTGGACAAGTATTCAGCATGAAAGTCTGGTCTGGAATAGAGCATGCATCATGAGCTCCATTGCACCATTTTGGAGCGGACGTCGCTAGCTCCATTACGCTGAAATAAAGCCTGCGTCGCAGACAAATTATAGGGACACACTGTTTTAGGTGTCTTCTAAGTATTTTGGTGTGTAACACGTGCCAAGAGACCTTTACATGCACCCTCACTTGTCCTGGATATTCCAGGTGTCCAAATTGAGTCCAAGTTGTGTATTATGCTTTCGTTGATCCATTCCAAGCCTTTTTGAGTTGTTTTCACTTGATTTGAAGCTTTTAAATCCTTCAAATATCATCACAATCCATTCACCAAGCATCCTATAGCATTAAACACAACAATTTAGAGCTCAAAGCAATACTACATCTAAGACGGAGAACTAGACACACGAGCTAAGCATATGCTTCATTCACTTTGTTTTCTAACTTATTGTTGTGACTCTTGTCTTGATCCAATTTACCCTTGAACATTACCAACATATTTTTTCACATATAAATACACAATAACAACCTTAGGAACTCATTAAACACGTTAGAACCCAACACAATAGATTAGACAAACACCTCACTCAAGCTAGTCACACTAGTTCTCTCGGTCTAAATGGTCAATTTGAATCAAAACCTATGTGAAAATACTATTAAACATTGTAAACACATACATGGACACTTGGATGCATATTTATATTATTATCAACACATTAAGCACATGAATCATCCTCTAAACTAGGCTAAAAAGGCTAGAATAGCAATGCTAGAATGCATAAATTCACCCAACATCATCTTTCAATGTCAGGATTATGCATTCAGCCTAACCATCAGTCCGCGGATGGAAAAAGGTACTAAGCTTAACCTTTGTTCCAAGGCCTTTCTAAAATGACTGCCAAAACTGTGAAGTAAATTGCGTGCCTCTATCTGAAATGATGGACAAAGGTATCTCATTAAGCCTTACTAATTCATGAATATACATATTGGCATAATCTTCCGATGTATCTAAGTCTTGATAGGAATAAAATGGGCTAATTTAGTCATATAGTCTACTATGACCCAAATTGAATCTGTTGGCATCTTGTATGAGGAACTCCTATGATGAAATACATATTTACTACTTCCCACTTCTATGTAGGGATGTTGATCTCCTGTAGAGTCCCACCAGGTCTCTGGTGTTCAACTTTAACTTTTTGGCAGTTAGGACACTTGGCTACAAAATTTACTATGTCCCTTTTAATACCATTCCACCAATAAATTCTCACAAATCACGATACATTTTGTTATCACTAGGATGAACATAATACTTCAAACCATGAGCCTCGGCTAGTATCCCTTCCCTCAACCCATCTACATTGGGAACACAAAGCCTACCTTGATAGTGAAGTACACCATCTCCCCCTTAAGAGAAAACCTCAACCTTCTATTACTGGGTTGCTTCCAATATTTGGTTAAGTATGGGATCTTCATGCTACTTCTCCTTCACTTTCACTATCAAAGATAAATCCAAACCATTCTAAACTACTACTCCCCCATCATTAGTTTTGAGAAAACATACTCCCAAATAGGCTAATCTATGCACTTCTTTGCCCAATTCTCAGTTTTCATCCTTCGTATATGACACACTACCTATAAACAGCCTGCTCAGTATGTCTGCCACCATGTTGTCCTTACCTGAATGATAGAATACATTTATATCATAATCTTTTAATAACTCCAACCAGGTTCTTTGATGAATATTCATCTCCCGCTGAGAAAATACATACTAAAGACTCTTATGGTCAGTGAAAACATGAACATACACACCATAGAAGTAGTGCCTCAAAATTTTCAAGGAAAATACCAAGGCAGTTAACTCCAAGTCATGAGTTGGGTAATTTTTTTCGTGATCCTTAAGTTGCCTAGAGGCGCATAGGCCATCAGTCTCTAATTTTGCATTAATACACAACCTAGCCTAACTCTAGAAGCATCACAATACACTACAAATCCATCTAACCCCTTTGGTAGAGCTAATACTGCTGCTAAAGTCAATTTATGTGCTGAAGTTAATCTATCTTTCAACTTTTGGAAACTCTTCTCACATTTATCCGACCATATAAACTTAACTTTCTTTTGGGTCAACTTAGTCAATGGTGCGGATATAGAGATGAACCCTTCAATAAATCTTCTATAATACCTGTGAAAACCCAAAAAACTCCAGATATCGAATGGATTGATAGACCTAGGCCAGTGCTTTACTGCATCAATCTTCTGAGGATCAACATGAATACCAGCCCTTTAAATAATATGCCCCAAGAAGGTAACAGATTCCAATCAAAATTCACATTTACCAAACTTTGCATATAATTGATGGCCGTTGATGTTCTTCATCACTATTATCAAATGGTCTGCATGTTCCTCCTTACTCCTAGAATACACTAGTATGTTATCTATAAATTCAATGACAAATATGTCCAAGTACTGCTTGAAGACCCAATTTATCAAATCCATACAGAATGCAAGAGTATTTGTCTATCTAAATCATATAACCATGAACTCAAAATGCTCGTACCTTTTTTGAAAATTTGCTCTTAGAATGTCATGCTCCCTAACTTTTAACTGATGATATCCTAACCTAAGGTTGATTTTGAAAAACCATTGGGCACCTTGAAGCTGATTGAACAAATCATCGATTCTAGGAATAGGATACTTATTCTTAATAGTAACCTTGTTTAGTTGTCTATAATCTACACTCATTATGAGAGAGCCATCTTTCTTGCACACCAAAAGGAATGGATCACCCTATGGAGAAACACTGGGTCTGATAAAACCCTTTTCTAATAGATCCTTAAGCTGCTTCTTTAACACTTTAAGTTTGCTGGATCCATGCGATATGGAGGGATAGAGATGGGATGAGTATCAGGAAGAAGATCAATACTGAACTCTATTTCTCTATCTGGAGGTACCCCTGACAGATCTTTGGGGAAAACCTCGGGATACTAACTGACTACATGGACTAATTGTACTATTGGGGCTTCATACTTAGTATATTTGACTCAAACTTCCTTGTATTAAGATAAGAGCTGAGACCTTTGAGAGACATAGAACTACCCTCTCATTTGAAAACAACCTTATCAAGAAACTAAAACTTTACCACGTGGGTGCGATAATTTATTAATACATATCATGAATTAAGCCAATCCATACCCAGAATAGCATCAAAATTTATCATCTCTAACTTTATTAAGTCTACTAGTATGGTTTTATAAAGGACGTTAATAGGGCATTTCCTATAAACTCGCATAGAAATAACTAACTCACCCACTGAGGTAGAAATTGAGAAAGGCTTGGGGAGGTTTTCAAGACCTACCCCAAAATTTACAGTGATCAATAGAGTTATATAAAAGAAATTTGATCCTAGGTCTAACAACACATATACATCAAGGTAAAAGGCACAAATCATACTGGTGACACCATCTGGAGAACTCTCCTACTACAAATGGGATGGTAAAGCATAAAACTAATTCTGGCACTAACCGACACTGGTATTAGATGATGTGCCCTGTGGGGGAACTGGGCAGCATAGCTGAGCTATTGGATTGGTTGCCTAAGTCTAGGATAAGTATTTGTACCTCTCTTCTTAGCATATAGACACTCCTTGATCCTATGGCCCATCTTACCACAACTATAGCAACCCCATTTTCCCATCATGGGCCTCCCGACCACACTATTCTAAGACAAAGAATTTAAAGTCTTGCCCCACTACTCTCTCCTAGTCCTAACTGTAGGGGCACTTGATAAAGATGGAGAAGGAACTAATGAATGACCCTGAAACTGCGAACAGTTTCCCCCTCCAAACCTTAGCTAACTCTACTCAAACTGTCTAGTCCTAACTCTTTTATTTCTCTTCTCTCTTTTCTCCAACTTTTCTACCTTAATCTGTTAAGCATGAGTCGTCAATCGAGCAATATCCATGTCTCCAATCAGTATGACAGTCCTACACTCCTTAACTACCAAATTAAACATCTCAGTAACAAACTTGCTTATACAAGCTTCAGATTTAGATACAAACTTTGAGGAGTATTTAGCTAACTGGGTGAACTTAAGGTAGCACTCCAGCACTGTCATGGATCCTTGCCTTAGTATTATAAACTCCTCTACTTTATCCTTTCTCATCTCACAAGGAAAGAACCTCTCTAGAAAAGTACTCTAAAATACCTTCCAATTCATAGAAGTTGGATTCTCACCCCTACCATCCTTCCATATAATGACCCAACCATATGCAATATCATTCATCCTATAGGATGCCAGCTCTACACTCTCTACTTTAATAACATGCATGATCTGAGTAATGTTTTTTTCCTCATCAATAAAGAGATAAGAATCATCATTCACCTTTAACCCATAGAACTCAGGTGTATTCATCCTCATAATGTCTTAAATTATGGCTGCAGCAAAGTTACCATTTTGCAAAAGTGGGAATGCCTCCTGTTGGTTTACCTAAACATTAGCATTCACAACTTGGGCCAATGCTTGAAAGGCAGCTCAAAATTAATAAAGAGAAACATTCTTATTTAGAGGGTCTGCGTGCAGTAATGGTTAATCACCATCTGGATGTGTCAGCTTAGCGAGGAGACATAATTTGTCATGTAAAATAATGAATTAGTATAGATAAAGACAATTTCAGGCATGATTAATCATGAAATAAAGGATGATTCTTAACTCGTTTAATAGCCTCTTTCTCATAAATATGGTGCATTTCATATTCATGATTAAGACCCTACGTAACGCAGCTTGTCTGACTCCCTAGGACTTCTTAAAACCTTAGGCTCTGATACCAAGTTTGTATGCCCCAAGAGTACCCCTGGACGTCACACGGTGATTAGGAATATGAATAGCGTCAAGCTAACCCATGATATTTATTCAACTTACTACTCACATGAAAAGTGAACTAACATGTCTAGAAATTAAAGGCAAACAATTCCATATCTTAATGTAAATCTTTAATTTTGGAAGAATTAAACAAACTCTTTAAACTTAGAATATACACAGTCTAACAAACCTCTACTACTAACTAGAGAGCCACTGGGATAAACCCCATTTGAATCGAACATGATCAAAAATCATGGATCTAAAATAACTTTCAGTAATAAACATTAGTATGATAAACTGGGTCCTCAGACTGTGAGGACTCACCAAAATTCAAAATACGAGATATGATGCCCATGATCAATTATACTGCTGGAGATGAGCACCAGAACCAACATTATAAGACAATGTAGTACAAAGACATATATACAGGTCAGTACTTTTAGAATGTACTGAGTATGTAGGGGTGAATGCATAAGTAAAACAAGAACTAAATATATATCTATACTTTGAAATTATGCATGCTAGGCATAAATGACTCACCTTAGACTTGAATAGAACTAAAGATTGCAAGATCATAAAAACTTAGATAATGAAGCATATGAATAAACTTAGTAACCCATAACACTTAGTTTCTAAATCTCTACTTCTATTCTTTCTTATGGGAGATTCTTATAATGATATAAACCATGTTAGCTACAATAGAGTCCAACGTCTTACCTATGTTGGGGAAAGCTATTTTACCCTTGCTATTGAAATAGAACCTTAACTTAAGTGATCACTAAACTTAACTCATATTGGTACTTAAACCTACTGTGGCTCATAGTTTCCATGAATATAGGATACACTCATCTGTATTCCCTTCTTGGTGCTAAATACTACTCCCAGAATAAGTATATGCTCATACTTAAGAAATCCACCTTAAAATAGCATAAGGGTTTATAGATTGAAAACCAGTTATGCTTTTCTTTACTTTAAATCATAATCAAGATGAACACTTTTGGATTTCATGTCTTATCATTAGATCAAAGGATCAATCTTTCTTGAATCATGCTATATTGCATATGAATAGAGCTTAAAATCTTAGACTTTCTTGTAAACTTAATACTTTTTATCAAATCTTAAAACTCTTACTTTATTTCATATCATTTATAATAAAATATTAGGCTCAATACCTATATAGAAATATTTTATTTAAATCCAAATCAAGGTAATTAAATTCAAATCACAATATCAATATTAAAGTTCAAAATATGAATAGATGTAATCATACTTCAATATATGAGAATTTGGGGAATGAAACCTAATGTAAAACATGTAAATTCAACTTAAAAACATATTTTTTGGTAACAAGGATGGAAGATTAACCTTGCTCAAAACCCCACATACCTGGAATTGTTTGACTGTGAAGAAAGCTTAAACTTTGAGACTTCACAGATGAATTGGTGAGAGAAACTCTAATATTTCTATTCTTAAAGATGGAAGGAGAAGATATGTTGTTAATCGACTATAATATAGAGAAAAATAATGCCTCTCTTGGGTTATAAGTCGTAGCTTGGGAGTTGTAAAAAGGGAAAAAAACAAAAAGTCCTTTAACTAAACTTATAGAAATTCGACCACCAGTCATCATGCATCAACTTATGACTTCTAACATGAAGGTATTACTTGGCCTAGCAACTCTTAAACTTGGCAATTGGACACACTGGTCAACACTTGAGTCGTATATTATGACTCATCATATCTCTATACGACTTATATCATCCTCTCGTAACTTAGATAGAGACTTAGGGGACCTATACTATTAACCTTATGACTTCACATCATATGACTCATAACATCATGATGATTCCTAGTGTCAAATCATAACTACAATAGACTCCAACTACTCTACATGACTATAGCTATGACTTATAACTTACTACTCATAATGTGTGTATATAACTCTAGAAGATGAGTCATAAGTTGCACAGTATATTTCAAACATGGGGTATTACATGTAGCATAGCAAAGTGGTAGCATACACTTTTAGGTAGCTGAAGGTTAATGAAAGGAATATCCAACTCATAATGTTGAGTTAGTGGCTATGATATTTTCGTTAAAAATTTGGCGCCATTATTTATATGGGGTATATGTTGACATCTATTCAGACCATAAGAGTTTATAATACGTGTTCAATCAAAAAATTAAATCTCGGGTAGATGTGGTGGCTTAAATTGTTCAAGGACTATGATAAGAGTCTCCATTATCACCCAAATAAAGCTAATGTAGTTATTGATAGTCTTAGCAGATTGTCCATAGGGAGCTTATCTCATAGGGATGATAAGAAAAGAGGTTTGTTGAAGGATATTCATTGGTTGGCTAACCTAGAAGTTCATTTTTTAGATTCAGATAATGGAGGTATAATTGTTCAAGAGGGGGTAAAGTTATCTCTTGGTGCTAAGCTAAAGGACAAGTAGGTTTTTTATCCTATCTTGATGCATATTAAGGCTGATGTAGGCTAGCAGAAGGTTATGGATTTTGAGATTAGGGGTGATAGTATCTTTAGGTACCAAGGTAGGTTGTCTGTTTTGGATATTGATAGGATGTAAGAAAGGATTTTGACTAAGGCTCATGAGTCGAGGTATACAGTTCATCCTGATTGGATAAAGATATACCATGACTTGAAAGAGATCTATTGGTGGAACAAAATGAAGAGATATATGGCTAACTTCGTGGCTAAGTGTATGGTATATCACCAAGTGAAGGTTGAGCACTTGAGGTCGGGTGGCATGTCTTAAGATATCGAGTTGCCCATGTGGAAATGAGAGATGATTAACACGGATTTTATTACTAGTCTTTCATGGTCTCAAAATAAACATGATTTTATTTGCGTCATCAAGGATAGGATGTCTAAGTCTGCTCATATTTTACCCATGAGGACTACTTACTCTGGAGAGTATTATACTAAGTTATTATTTAAGAGATTGTCAAATTTCTTGGTTCTCCAGTTTCCATTATTTTCGATTGAGTTACGCAATTCTCCTCACTTTTGGTGTTTGTTTTAGAAAGTATTGGGCACACGGGTGAACTTTAGCACTGCATTCAACCCTCAAATGGATGGACAAGTGGACAGGACCAATCAGAATTTGGAAGATATGATAAAGGCTTGTGTGATTGATTTTGCTGTTAGTTAGGTTGATTATTTGCCTCTTATTGAGTTTGGCTATAATAACAGTTGTCACTCTAGTATTGGGATGGCTCCTTTTAAGAATTTTTATGGTATAAGGTGTAAATCTCCTATTAGGTGGTTTGAGGTTGATAATACCAGATTGTTCAGTTCAGACTTGGTTTACCAAGCTATGAAAAAGGTGAAAGTGATCAAGGATAGGCTTAAGACTGCTCAGAGTTGCTAAAAGTCCTACACGGATGTAAGAAAAGAGAGTTGGAGTTTAAGTTTGGTGATTGCGTATTCTTGAAGGTATCTCCTATAAAGAGAGTGATGAGGTTTAGGAAGATATGGATGCTCAGTCCCCACTATATGGGTTCATACTTGATTTTGATAAGAGTGGTCAATTTTGCTTATGAATTGGATTTTCCTTTGAGTTTGGGTTTCATTCATCTGGTTTTCCACGTATCGATGTTGAAGAAGTATGTGTGCGATCCTTCTTTAGTCGTGCCTATTCAAAGTGTTGGTATTTTTAATTCCTTGACTTATGAGTAAGTTCTTGTTAAGATTTTGGATAGTCAAATCTGTCATTTAAGGATTAAAGATATATCTTCGGTGAAAGTCATTTGAAGAAACCATAAGGTAGAAGAAACTACTTGGGAAACTGAAGAGAACAAGAAGTCCAAATATCCGTTCTTGTTCCCCGGGTTTGATAATCATGCTTACGGTATGTGTTTTCCTACTTTTTTTGTTTTCTGAATTTGTTAAAGGCTTTTTGATTGCATTTGTGGCTTACAATCGTGCTAATGGATGCCTTGATTCATCATTTGGGGATGAATGATCCTAGGGGAAGAATGTAACACTCCAGATTGTTGCCTCTAAAATTTATAAGTTTTGAGCTCACTACCTAGGCTATGACTGGCACCTCATGAGTCGTAAGGTGTGGTCATGATTCATGGGGAGGGACTCATGACCAAACCAGTGGAGTAGAAAATGTTTCTATCTTTTGTAAGATTAGGATCCTGTGAACCATAAGGTCTGGTCACAAGTCGTAGGGTGTGACTCATGACCAAATAGTGAAGGATGCCCTAAGTCACTGCCTAGATAATGAGTCTAGGACTCATACCCCATTTTCACATCTTGTGACATGACCCATAACTACTAGCAACTAATTTTCTACACTTTTAATTGGGGGTACTTTGGTGATTTCCCTTTTTCCCCAATCGTAACCCATGACCATAAAACACCTAAATGGTATTATTTTCATTACTTAGACAATCATAAACTACTTTAAACTCCCTCTAATTCTCCAATCAATAACCACTAGGGTTTTTAAGGGATAGAGCATCTAGGGGTCAATTTCTGTGGTTTTTCTGCCAAATTCTTGATATTCTCAGGCATGTATCTCTTCCCTACAAACTTGTGTTTTGTTCATGGCATGCAATTTTGATATTCACATGGTTTTAAATATTGGTTTTGGAACTTGGATTGAGGGTTTTAGATGATTGTTGTTTGAATATTGTTCCTATTAGTTTTTATGTGTTCTTAATGCTCGATTGATGGTTTTTGAACTGATGGGGTGTATGGGTATGGTAATAAGGGATGGGGTCAAGGAACTCCCCTAAATTGATGATTTTGGTTTGGAATTTGTTTTGGAAATTGTATTTCTCTCAACCCACTTGCATAATTGGCTTTGAAATATAGATAATCACATGATTTGGCTTACTCCGCTGAACTATTGCATTGCATAAATGATTAAATATATAAAAATGGTTTTGTAAGGACTTGTTGGTCATTTGTTGAATTAATTATAAACTATGAGCATTGAGGTAATTCCCCAAATTTGACTTGATAAATTACGGGGGTCAGGGCATTCCCCCAAGGTGATGAAAATTCAGAATGCCATAATGATATTAGCTTGCAAGCGTAATTGGTATGACGATACCCATGGTATATGTCATAATGGATGATTCTTGGTTAATGAATAGGAATGTGTAAACTATTTTAGTTGTGCTTAATGAGGGATTCTGTAGCATACTATGAAGGTGTAAGTCCCAGGAAAGACAAACACTAGAAACCACATTTGCCGGCATGGGGGTCTTGACGATCGTATTCATAGTTCACACTTACATATATATATATATATATTGGAATGACCTGTGGTTGGTGAATTCCCTGGTCTTCCTTGGATATATCTGGTTTGTACGACTAGCATGCACTGGCCCTTTCAGCAGGGAGAGCTAAGCCCATTTAACCTTGTAGGTGCCTAGATGACAGGATAGCTACACAGTCTAGGCTATATATATATGTGTATATATATTTATATATATTATTGTGTGCGTATGGTTTTGAATGGTTTTGGATTGATTTATCATGACA
Organism: Capsicum annuum; assembly: GCF_002878395.1. NCBI lineage: Eukaryota > Viridiplantae > Streptophyta > Magnoliopsida > Solanales > Solanaceae > Capsicum > Capsicum annuum. The sequence continues at coordinate 119,017,364 of NC_061121.1, forward strand.
TTACTTTATCCCTTCCCTGAGTTACATGCTAGCGCTCACCCCGCTAATCATCTCCGAACATTATATCCCCATGCGATGCAGAGTCCATAGACACTTTTATTTTCTTGCACAGTGGTAAGTGATTTCTAAATTATCCGAGAGTCAGCTTTGAAGTGGTGAGCTTTCATTCTCCGAAAGGCCCTTATTTCATAGTCTTGTCTTTACTTTTGCCATAGACTATTTTTGTGGGTTTTTGGTTATGGTTAGGGGCATGTCCCGACTTAGGTTTATTTTTTGTTTCTTAAGATTTTGTGAACAAAGTATGGGTGGATTATGTTGTGGATTCTTAGATCCCTTTTGTTGTTGATTAATCTATCTTATTATACGTTCAGAACTCAACTCTATGTTTTTATATGTTTGGAACTCAGCTCTATCTTCTTATATGTTCAAAACTCATCTTCTACTAGTTGTATTGTGTTCTATTTGTCTAGTTTAATGAGGGTGGTCTCTGGTCCTTGGCGGACTTGAGATAACCTTCATGACTAGGCCTTGGTTTGGGTCATGACATATTTTTCATCCTCAGTCAGGGTACTGGGCTATGGAGCCATGGATGAGCTTTAGACATAGTAAAAGTAGGCCATCTGCCCCACTTTGAACGGTCTGCAAGTGGTACGCCCAGTGTAGATCTAATGATAGTATCTGTTGCAACATGTTTCTGGCACCTAGTCATTAGCCAAATCATTGTGGTAATGTCTGCTATTATTTGGGCTAGTGAATACTCCTCCTTTAATCTACTACTCTCGGAGGAGTCATCCTATTGACTTTAAGGTTCATCCTTCTTCTTTGAAGCCTTAGGTGTCATGTGTACCTAAAAAACCAAGCATAAGTGTATGAAAGATAGTGAGTGATTTGAGCTGGATTTATGCACCTTAGTGTTGTTATCCTAGCCAATTTACCCTTGTTTTAAGGATAATTTGCCTTATTAATGAGTAAATGATAATATAAATAAACATATAAGTGCTTAAGTATGTGATTACAAATTTTAAGGTGTATTTCAAACAAGTTGGTACTTAATTTGATCATTTAGAGTTCATATGAGAAAACTAGTGTTACTAGCTTGAGCTAGGTGTTGTTCTAGTTGATATTGATGATTTTAATGTGTATAATGAGTTCCTAATGGTATGATTGTGTAATTATGTGTGTACTCACTTTTTCATAGTGTTTAAAGTGCAATTGAATCAAGCCAAGAGTCAAAACTAAGTGATAGATCAAAAGGGGCAAAACTAGTATTCTTAGCTAAAGTTTCTAGTTCGTCGTTTTGGATGTTGTGTTATATTGAGCTCTAATTTGTTATGTTTAGTTCTATAGGATGCTTGATGAGTTGATTATGATGATATATGAAGGATATAAAATATTCAAATCAAGTGAAAACAACACAAAAAGGCTTGGAATGGAGCAACAAAAGCACAGGACACAACTTGACAAGAAAAGGACACCTGGGATGTCAAGACCGGATCGCAGAGATACATGCAAAAAACTATCCCTAAATAATAGTAAGGGGTAATTCTAAAGCTTCACAACCCAGTAGCTCACCATTATAAGGCCGCGTCATGGATCTGGATATAGAAAACTAGCCTGCATCGCGGTGAGGTGCAAACTTTGGAAAATCAAGTCCCATTATAAAAGGAACACGTTAAATCAATTGAAAACACCTTGCACGACTTTGAAACGTGGAAAAGGGTAGTAAAAACTTCAATTAGGGTTTTTATTCTTTTACTTTAGATTTTTAATATATTGTATCTTGTATTCAATTAACTTTATTACGACTATGTCCATGAGAGGATAATAGACCATTTTTGGGGTTAAGGCCAAGAACATGTTTACTTTCACTTTGAATTGAGTTTGTTTGGATTTCTTATCATATTTGATTGTTTTTTTATCCCTTTTTTTAACTATTTTAAGGATTTTCGACCCTTAAAAAACATATTTTGTCGACCTTGTGAACTCGGGAGGGGGAATAGGAAGATAGAATGTGGGAATAAATTGAACAAGATTCTTATTCTTTTATGAAATAAATAATTTGAATTAGCATCTAGGATCGGAATATACCTAGAAGCCTTGCTTGGTTCACATGTAGGATGATATCTTAATGCATATAAATAGATTATTACATCCCCGCTCAACGATGCAGTTGTAATGACTAGTTAGGAGAACGTTAGAGGCCGGGAGACCATGATCATACGATAAACCCTATGAATCAACAACAAAGATAAGTAATCTAATGAATGAATTTCAATAGAGTGGTATTATTGTTCATAGTGCTTTAACCCCGGGTTTCCATCCATTGATTGTCCAAGCACTTTACTTTTACCCATTATTTACTTTACATTTAGTTATCATCATCAAAATCTCTTGGTTTTGAATTGTATCAATTTAATCTCAATTGTTAAACTAGAACTGGATAGTTGTTAACATAAGCCAGTGTGGGATCGATATTGGGCTTTATTTAAGGACATTGTATTACTTGGTGAGACCACATACACTTGTGTGTGCGCTTGGGCGCAACAGTGAGGGACTGCAAAAGTTGAAGAAAAACTCAAAATTTAAAATCTTTGAATTTTCCTTTAATTTTTACATCCCTATAGCTTATACTCAGTATCAACAAGTCCAATATGAAAACATACTACTATAATTATTTTTGAATACAAATACCATGCAAACTTTATGGATTCCCTTACCGTTTCAATTTTGAACTTCTATTTCAATCATGATCATATAGTTTAATTTGAGAACAATGTACCACTTTAGAATTTTAGGCTAATTCAAGGCTTCTATATACAATTTTTTTTATTTCTATATATTTTTCATGAAAATATACATACCAACTCACGTATTCAAGATTAGCGTAAGATAAAACTATTAAGAGCGAAAAATATTACCATTTTTTGAAGAACCAGAAGTGAAATATGAAAAAGTGAAGTGAAACCCAAGCTTGAATGTGTACTTAGTGATTTTGGATAAGTTGGTACTGAGAACAACTAACGTTTTAGCCTTTACTCAAGTGTAGGGAAGTGAGGTAGTTTGAATTTTAAGAGGAAAGAAGGAATTTTGAGTTTTTGTAGGGTTCTTGACCATATGGGGCTTAAATAAGCAAGAGGGGTTGGTTTAGGTTTAGGTAGGGTCGAGGTGGGCCCATATTTCTAAAGAAAACTAGGCCCAAAAAATTGCCACTTATGGCACCACCTATGGACCGTAGGTGGGCCACTTTTTCAGCCTTTTTCCTGTTCTCTAGACTAGTTTTTCTGACACTTATTGAACTACTTAAGAAGTCGTAAGTGGTATTTATGTCCTCATTATTGTGTTCACAAGTTCAAGTCCAGAAAATTCCTCAAAAGTCCTAGAAATTCCATCTTTTCATTTAACGCACAACTTACCTAGCCCACGTGGGATTTATGACCTTCATGAGTTGGTCACAAAGTCCCCTTACTTGGAATATCATGAATAAAGCAGTGTTTTACAATATTCCAGGTTGTTTCTCATTCTACTGTACCTACAAAACTGAAAAACAAATGTGAACACTAAAATAGGGGGTTGCTTCTAACCCAGCGCTTAATCTAATGTCACAACACGACGTGTCTAAGTTAGTTACTCAGACTTCACTAACAAGTCCATGGGTTGCCTCCCATGCAGCTCTTGATTTAACGTCATAGCACGACGTGGGTATCTTGACTACTTAGAATTCATCAAGGTACCCAAAGGAATAACCTCCAGGATCATCAATACAATGGATAATTAACACCACCCTCATGTCAGTTGGCTGCTCCATAGTTCATTGGGCATTGAATGTGACTTCTTCATTATTAACTCTAAACATGAGCTCCCCTTTTTCCATATCTACCATCGCTCTACCTATGGACATGAAAAGTATTACCGATATGATGGGCATTTTGAAGTGGACCTCACAATCCAAAACTATGAAGTCAGTCAGAAAAATGAAGTTATCATCTTTTACCAACGCATATGATATGTCTATTGGTTCTTTACTGTGTGGTATGCCATCAATAACTACATAGTAGTTGGCACTAGAGGGATTAAGCCCAATTACTTAAATGCAGCCGGCGACATCAAATTGATGTTGGCTCCCAAGTCACATAATATTTTGGCAAATCTGAATGTCCCTATAATAATGGGATCATGAATGTGCCAGGATCACCCATCTTCTGGGCTAGAGACTTATAAGTGACTGCAATGCAATGGTGCAATCCACCAACTTCCTTAAAACTAGCTTCTCATTTCTTTTTCACCAATTCTTTCATAAACCTGGCATACCCAGGCATCTGCTCTAAAGCCTCAAGGAGAGAGATGTTCAAACTCAAATCTTTCAGCATCTCAATGAATCTCTTGAACTTCCTTTCCTCTTTTTTCTATTTCAGTCTTTGAGGAAAAGGTGAGGGAGATCATGGAATTTGATTCACTATGAACTCACAAACCTTTCCCTTACCTTTATCCTCACCAACACTAACACCAACGCCTGTCGCCCTATCTGACTCCATGGCAAGTGTCTCATCAACTATAGTACTATCATTCTTTGACACATCCACAGTAAGATACGGGGGACCAATAGTAGACTTACCACTTCAAGTGATAATAGCGAGATAATGAACATCATTCCTTGGATTCTAAAGTGTGTTTCTCGGAAGTGTACCCCACTTCTTCTGATTTAAAGTAGCAGACATTTGCCCCAAATGTGTCTCCAACTGCTTGACTACAGTTACATGGGAGTCAACCTTCTGTGTCAGACCTAAGATATCAAACTTAATGACACAACCTAACTGGGGGCCTTTTGATAGTAGGCGAACCAAGTCCGACCAGGATCGGAGACCATCCCGGTAACCCAACCAACCTCCAGCCGCCTGCCCTGACTAGGCTAAATTTCGAGCATGAAACAAGGTTGTGTAACAGCCACATGAGGACATTAAGATAGGATCAAAATCATGACCGACCCAACCAAGTCCAACCATCTCATACCAACAATCCAACCATACCAAACCAAACTAATACCAAACAAAGGCTATAAACCAGGCCATAACCAAATAAGTTCCAAAACATAATATGATTAATCCCAAAATGAAATATGATGGAACAGTGAGAAATCATATCGAATGATGTCATCCCCAATTCCAATGCCAATATTAAGGACGACAACAATACTGATCTCACTCATTCCAACCCATAGCATTACCACAAAGCCTCGAGCTAAAAGAGTAAGAATATCTGGTTGGGACATGCCTCCAACCATATCCAAAACCAATATCCAGAAATAAACCAAAATGTCTAAAAATGTCTATAACATGAAATGGAGCCTTTCGGTATATTGGAAGCTCTCCACTTCATTCCAACATCTATCCCTGATTTAATTAGTATGTAGGAGGAGTAGAATGGCTGGTTTCTCCATAGCATGGGAATACAGCCGCTAGTAGAAGGGTTAGCGGGTGAACACAAGTATGATGTCAGGATAAGGATAAAATAATATCATTTATAAAATCAAGTAAAACCATTCATATGTACATAACCATACATATATATATATATAACCAAGTAGGGAAAGGGAATCGGGTTTAGCATGCATTTAAAACCTTTACCTAGGTTGTGTAGCTTTGCAGTCCTAAACTACCCACAGGCTATATGGGTTCAGCTCCCCCTGTTGAAAAAAACCCAATGCGTGAAGCCTCACGGCTAGGGAAGAAAACCTGGGATGAATAGTACATCCCCTAAAATATAGTGTGACATCATACACACAGTCACGAAGACCAACCTCACATCGACAAATATGAGTTTCCAGTTTTGGTTCCCCCGAGACCTCCACCTTCCACAGCTTTGCTACACATCCTGCCATTATTGCCCAATTAAAACCATTACCAAGCAACAAACCAATCCATTTACCATTTATTAACCAAGGCTATTTAGTAGTGGTATCGTCATACCAACCATACTTACAAGTACTATCCATAGCCAACTATATATAGGTTTAAGGGAACTTCCAAGTGCCCTTCCATTTAACATATTAAACTACTTAGGGGATTCCATGTACCCAAAAAAACATAAAATTTTGCCATTTACCTTTCCAAACCATTTAAACCATGCATAATTCCTTTACCAAGTTTTAAAACAAGCAAGTGTTCTATTAAAACTACTCCATTTTAATGAAAGAATTATTATAGGCATTTTGTCAATTATATTGGGGGCATAAAATAACCAAAACCAATTCCAATTACCATTAAACCATTCCCATGAAATCCAACTATTCAAAACCACCATTAATGCACATAAAGCATAATTAAAACCATGGAAAACCATAATCAATCATTTAATATCAAAACCCTCAATTCATATTTAAAAACAGACATCATACAATTAATAAAGTCATGAAAACATTCATAAAACCGTGCTTCTAGTTAGAATTAACAATGAAGGAAGAGAACATGCTTTAGACAAAGATGATGATAGAAAGAAATCACCAAGACAGGCCCTAAATTAATCTGCTACATGAAACGTTAGCTTCCCTTGCCCAAAAGTTTTTGAAAGAATTATAGAGTGTAAAGAAGAGTTTCTAAGTGTTAATGAATGGAATAATAGGGTAAATAACCTTCCAAGTAGGTTATAAGTCGTGGGACCTTATTAGAATAAGTGGGAAAAAGTCCAAAATACCCCCACTTAAGTTGCACCAAAATCCCATCATAGGGGTACGACTGGCCCTCATGAGTCGTACCCTTCCAATAAAAGTGGTACCCTCCTCTTGTATCCTAGCCTCAACCTAGGGACCCAACACTATCAAGCATACGACTCATCCAACCAAGTTATATCCAAGGCATACAATTCTTACCCTTCATTCGTATCCCTAGTAGATTTAAACCCAAGGAAGATTTAGACATAGTTCACCATACGAGTTGCTCGTACAACTCGTACCTTGGTTCATAGATCATGGTGAGCCACTCATACTCAAATCAAACCTAAGTAACTAAGTCTAAGATTAAGCTAAGGAACCAAATGATCTGTAACCACCAATGCCACTGGTACCCTTAAGTCGTATCTATTCCAATAACCAAAATTCCTTCCACCAACCAACATTGCTCATACGACTGGACCTCATCTTTCATACCCCAACATACAACTCGTACCCTTGAGTTGTATTAGGTTCAGAGACCAGAATTCTAGGAAATTTTCTAAGATCCAGAAACCAAGGTATTTTAGTCTCCCCCACTAGGAACAATTCCTTCCAAAATGACGGACAAGGTAGGGGTAATCATACGCATGAGTCATTTGTATTATCAAATATATTTCAATCTTTAAACAAGTTTGAAAACAAAGAGCCAAATATATTAATCTTTCATTTACCAACTCTGAAAATAAAGATATGTTGAAGACACATACCTTCCGCAAAAATCCTTGAAGCAGAAAACAAATGCAGATATTTCAACTTTATATCTTCCTCCGCTTCCCATGTATTATCTTTCACCTTATAGTTCTACCACAGAACCTTAACGAAAGCCACATCCTTGGCCCATAACCAACAAACCTACCTATCTAAGATCTCAACGAGACCTTTTAAAAATATAGAGAGTCTAAGATACTTAATCCTTTTAAGGGAACAATCGAAAAAGGATCACCAATGTACTTCTTCAACATAGAAACATGAAAGACCGGATGAACCAAGCTCAAGCTAGAAGGCAACTCCAGCTCATAAGAAATATTACTAACTTTCTACAAAATCTTATAAGGACCAATATACCAGGGAATGATCTTCCCCTTCTTACCAAACTACACTACCCCTTTTAGGGGAGATACCTTAAGAAAAACCTTATCCCCAACCTCAAACTCTATATCTCTAAGCCTAACATCTTCATTGGACTTTTGGTGACTTTAGGCAGCCTTAAGCCTCACCCAAATCACCTTCACCTTCTCTATAGCCTGGTAAAACAAGTCGGGACCAAACATGTCCGCCTCACCAAGCTCAAACCAACCAATAGGAGATCTACACCTCCTACCATACAATGCCTTAAAAGGGCCATACCAATACTAGAATGATGGCTATTATTGTAAGAAAACTCCACCAAAGGTAGATGCTCAACCCAATTGCCACCAAAATCAATCACATAACCCCAAAGAATATCCTCCAATATCTAAATAGTTCTTTCCGAATGACCATCTGTCTGCAGGTGGAAAGCAGTACTCAGGCTAACCTTAGTTCCCAATCCTTTTCTAAAAGATTGCCAGAAGTGAGATGTAAACTGCGTGCTAGGATCATAAATAATTGAAATAGGCACCCCATCTATCTTCACAATCTCCTGAAGATACAGACTCATACAATTCTCCACCGAGAAAGTAGTCTATACTAGTAAAAATTGAGCAGAATTAGTCATCCTATCCATGATGACCCAAATCAAATTATATTGATTCTAAGATCGAAAAAGACCAGTAACAAAGTCCAAATTAATCACTTCCCACTTTCATTCAGGCAAGTCAATTTCTTGATACAACCCTCCTGGCCTCATGTGCTCAACCTTAACCTATTGACACACCATACACTTGGCTACAAAATCAGCCACATCCCTCTTCATGCCATTCCACCAATAGATCTCCTTGAGATCATAATATATCTTAGTCGAGCTGCGATAAACAACATAGCATAACTCATGCGCCTTAACCAAAATCCTTTCTCGCAAACCAATAACATCAAGAACAAACAACCTCCCTTAGTACCGTAAAGTACCATCACCACTGATCTCAAACACCACTACCTTTTGCCCACCAACGTCACTCTTGATATTCATCAAGATAGGATCTAGCACTTGATTCTCCATAATCTCCGCACTAAGAGATAATCAAACCACTTCTTGCACCACCATACCACCATTCTTAGAGTCCAAGAGGCAAACTTCGTGATTACCCAAGCGGTGAATATTCTTCACAAATTCTTACTTTCCTTCCTCCACATAAGCTAAAGTCTCTATGGATAACTTTCTAAGAGCATCAGCAACCACGTTAGTCTTACCTGGGTGGTAGTGGAGACTCATATCATAGTTCTTGAGAAGCTTAAGCCATCTCCTATACCTAAGGTTAAGCTCCCTCTGAGTGAACACATACTGTACACTCTTATGATTAGAAAAGATATCCACGTGAACACCATACAAATAATACCACCATATTTTCAAAGCAAACACAATCGTTAACAACTCCAAATCATTAGTAGGATAATTTCTCTCACGCACTTTCAATTGTTAAGAAGCATAGGCAATCACCTTTCCATGCTACATCAACATACAATCGAACCTTACTCGAGATGCATCACAATAAACCATGAACCCATCATTGCCTTTTGGAAAATTTAGAATTGGAGTCGAAGTTAACTTATCCTTTAACTTCTTAAAACTCCCATCACAAGCATCTGACAAAGAAAACTTAACTTTTTTCTGAGTTAACTTAGTCAAACAAGAAGCTATCAATGAAAATCTTTCCATATACCACCTATAATACCCAGCTACACCCAAGAAGCTATAAAATTTGGATGGAGTTATGGGTCTAGGACACCTCTTCATCACAGTAACCTTTTGTGGATCCACCATGATCCCTTTACTAAAAATAATATGACCCAAGAAAGTTACAACATTCAACCAACTACACCCCCAAATATGTTTGATAAAATGCCTTTAATAATATTTTTAATATTATATTGGTTTTTCAATGGAACTTTTACATGGTTTAAATTTGGTAATGGAACCTTAAATTATTTGAATGGTTTAAATGGATTCGAAAGGCCTTGCTGGCCACAGTTTGTTTAATTGGAAATCATGAGGGTTACATAGAATCCCTTAAACCTATATATAGTTGTCTATGGATAAAACTTGAAAGTATAGTCGGTATAATAATAGCACTGCTAATGGCCTTGGTTAATAAATGGTAAATAGATTGTTTGGCGGCTTGGTAATGGTTTTAGTTGGTCAATAATGGTGGGGTATGTAGCAATGACGTGGAAGGTGGATGTCCCAAGGTGACCAAAACTAGAAACTCATATTTGCAGATGTGAGGTTTGGTCTTAGTGACAGTGTAACTAATGTCACACGTTATATTTGGGGGATGTATAGTCATTCTAGGTTTTCTTCCCTGGTCGTGCGGCTTTACGTACTAGGGCCCTTTCAGCGGGGAAGATGAACTCACATATCCTATGGGTGGTTTAGTACGACAAAGTTACACAGCCTAGGTAAGGGTTTTAATGGCATGCTAAACCTAATTTTCTTTCCCAGTATGAATATATATATATATATATATATGTATGATTTGTGTGCATATGGATGGTTTTACTTGGTTTTATAAATGACATTATTTTATTCTTATCTTGAGTTCACGCTAGCGATCACTCGCTAACCCTTCTTTGGGCGGCTGTATACCCACACTATATAGGAAATAATTATTCTACTCCTCCTACATAATGATTGACTCAGGGATAGTTGTTGGATTAAAATAGTGAGCTTTCATCTTTACAAAAGGCTCCATTTCATGTTATGGATATTTTCAGATATTTTGATTTATTTCTGGATATTGGTTTTGGCTATGGTTAGGGTATGTCCCAACTAGATATTCTTACTCTTTTGGTTAGAGGCTTTGTGGTACTGCTATGGGTTAGAATGGGCTAGATCAGTATTGGTGTCGGTCTTAATATTGACATAAAAATTGGGGCAGACATCATTGGACATAATTTCTCACTATTCCATTGTATTTTATTTTGGGATTAATATTATTATTTTTTGAATCTCATTTGGTTTTAGCATGGTTTATGGACCTTGGTGTGGTATTGGTTTGGCTTGGTGGTTTTGTTGGTGGGATTTGGTGGATTGGATAACTTAGTAGGGTTGGTCTAGTAATAGACCTATTCTAAAGTCAATCCTGGTCTATTTATGCTATCTTGTTATATGTTTAAAATTCAATTAAATCAAGGTATGCTGATGGTGGTTGGGTTGGATAATAGGGTATGGTCCCCAATCCTAGTTAGACTTGGGATGCCCATTACAATAAGGCCTATGGTTGGGGTGTGTCTAGTTTGTATTGGAGATTTAGGTTCATGGTCAATTGGGAATCCACAAAGACGTGTCGAATAGAGTCTCTTTGGGGGGTATGTAGCCTATCACACTCATAATAGAAAAGATATAAGGCAGTTAGGAATGTTTTACTTTCTTGGTATTTTATTTTCAAGCTTGGAGTCTAAGTCCTGGAATTCTTCTCTAATCTTTGGTTGCTCACTTTTCATATCATGGCTCGATGATCTGGAACATAAAAAAAGTCTTTAGTCCCATCTGGTGACAATATTGATGGGTTATATCCTATGTCTAGAGTTCGTTTTGATCTCAGGGTCCTATCCTCAATAGTTTTGAAGTTCCTCCGATTGCTATTAGTCCTCCTTAGGGTGAGGTTACTAATGCAAAATTTTGCCAGTCTATTCATACTATTGCTAAATTAGTTAATGGTTAGCTGAGCGGGATGCGTCTGGTGGATTGTCTACTGAGGCCATAAGGGTTACTCAATTTATGAAACTAAATCCTCGTACTTTTACTAGTGTGAAGGTAGAGGGGGATCCTCAGGGTTTCTTGGATGGAATGGAAAAAATAACCAGGGTAATGCAGGCTACTAATATAGAAGGTGTAAACTTTACAGATTATCAGCTCAAGGATGTTGTGTACCAATAGTATGAAAAGTGGGATAGAGATAGAGGTGATGTGGAGGAGATGCCTTCTCTAGTGCTTTTTTAGATATTTTCTTTTCTTAAAAGCTGAGAGAAGCAAAAATGGAGGAGTTTGTGAATCTTAAGCAAGGGAGAATGTCTGTCAAGAAATATGCCTTAAAGTTTCATCAATTGTCAAGGTATACTCCTGATTTGGTAATTGACATGAGAGCAAGCATGAGAAAGTTTGTTTTTGGGTTGAATCATAATTTGATCATAGAAAGCAAGTCTACTTTACTGATTAAAGATATGGATATTTTTAGGTTGAATATTTATATGCAACAAGTATAGGATGAGAAAAGAAAATAGGCAGAGTCTGAAGATCGACAGTCTAAGAGGAGAGGGATTTCTGATCAGAGAGGTGCTCAGACTCAGGGTAGTTAGGATGGCGGAAAATTGGAAAAAAATAAAGTAGAGAGTTCTGGATCCTTCTCTACTACTAGTGCTTATTATCCAAAGTAGTCGGTTGACAGGCGTCATCATGGTGGTGATAATTTTTGGGCATAGGGTGCCTAATCTCAGGCGAGTAGGGGTCAATCGATTTCTTTATGCTCTCTTTTTCAGTTTTGTGGTCATTCTCATTAGTGTTATTGTGATGAAGGAAGGGATAAATGCTTCAAGTATGGCCAGGTAGACCATCGTCTCAGAGATTATCTAGTTAATAAGGTTGCTACAGGAGCAAATAAGGTACTAGTGGCTTCATCTTCTCCTCCTGCACCCAGTGGTGCCGCTTCTTCTTCTGTTATTGCTCCTTTTTTTAGTGTTGGTCGAAATAGGTTGTATGCTTTGGCATCTTGATAAGAATCTGTGGCATCACCTAATTTCGTTACTAGTATATTATAACTTTTTTCTCATGACGTGTATTGTCTACTTGATCTGGGGTCCACTCTTTCTTATGTGACCCCATTTGTGGCTGTATGTATTGGTTTTGATCTGAAGGATATTTTGGATCCTTTTTTATTTCTACCCCGGTAGGTGACTCGGTTATTGTTGAAAGAGTCTATAGGGGGTGTGGTATCTATTGGTGGTAGGCAGACTTTGATGGATTTATTTGAACTTGATATGGTAAATTTTGATATTATTCTGGGAATGGATTGGTTACACTTTTGTTACGCGTCCTTGGATTGTCGGACCTATAAGGTTGCCTTTAGGTTCCTTGGTAAACTAATTATAGAGTGGGGGGGTGGTTCCCTAGCTCATAGGGAAGGTTTATTTCTTATCTTAGAGCTTAGAGGTTAATCTCTAAAGGTTGCCTTTATCACTTGGTCCGAGTTAAAGATTCTAACTCGGAAGGTCCTTCTTTACAGTCAGTCCCGGTGGTAAATGATTTTCCTGAGGTCTTTCCAGATGATCATCTTGATGTTTCTCCAGATAGGGAAATGGAGTTTGGTATTGATTTGGTTTCGGACACTTGTCCAATATCTATTCCTCCATATAGAATAGCTCCGAATGAGTTGAGAAAACTCAAGGAGCAACTTAAGGATCTTCTGGATAAGGGGTTTATTCATCCTAGTGTATCCCCGTGGGTGCACCGATGTTGTTTGTGTGCAAGAACGATGGTTCCCTTCAGATGTGCATTGAATACAGGCAGTTGAATAAGGTGACGATCAAGAACAAGTATCCTCTCCTGAAGATAGATAATTTTTTTGATTAGTTGTAAGGTGCCAAGTTCTTTTCTAAGATTGATCTTCGTTCTAAGATTAGGGAGGTGGATATCCCTAAGATGGCTTTTCGTACTCGGTATAGGCATTTTGAGTTTTTGGTAATGTCGTTTGGATTGACTAATGCCCCGGTGGCATTTATGGACTTGATGAATAGGTTTTTCAGGCAGTTCTTGGATCTCTTCTTTATTGTATTTATTGATGACATTCTATTTTATTCCAAAAGTGAGGGGGATTATGCTAATCACCTCTGTGTGGTATTGCAAACCTTGAAAGAACAATAGTTATATGCCAAGTTCTCCAAGTGTGATTTTTGGGTGAACGTTGTGACTTTTCTTGGTCATATTATTCCTAGCGAGGAAACAATGGTGGATCCGCAGAAGGTGGCTGTGGTTAAGAGGTGGCCCAACCCGCAACTCCAGTCGATATTCAGAGCTTCTTGGGCTTGGCTTGGTATTATAAACGGTTTATGGAAGACTTTTTGTCGATAGCTGCTCCTTTGACTAAGTTGACACAAAAAAGGTTAAGTTTTTTTTTTTAGATACTTTTGATGGGAGTTTCGAGAAGTTGAAAGATAGGCTGACTTTGTCTCTAATTATAACTTTGCTGAAAGGAAATAATGGGCTGATGGTCTATTGTAATTCATCTCAAATAGGTTTGGGTTGTATTTTGATGCAGCATGGGAAGGTACATGAGAGGAATTATCATACTCATGATTTGGAGCTGTTGGCGGTTGTGTTTGCTTTGAAAATATGGCGGCATTATTTATATAGTGTATACGTAGACATTTTTTCTCATCATAAGAGTCTACAGTAAGTGTTCACTTAGAAGGAGCTCAATCTCAAGCAAAGAAGATGGTTGGAGCTTCTCAAGGACTATGACATGAGTCTTCACTATCGTCCAGATAAGTTTAACGTGGTTGCTGATGCTCTTAGCAGGTTATCCATGGGGAGTTTAGCTCATGTGGAGGAAGGAAAATAGGAGTTGGTGAAGTATATTCACCGCTTAGCTAATCTTAGAGTTTGTCTTTTAGACTCCAAGGATGGAGATATAATGGTACAAGAAATGGTTCGATCATCTCTTGGTGCAGATATTAAGAATAAGTAAGTGCTAAATCCTCTCTTGATGAAAATCAAGGGTGATGTTGGTTTGCAAAAGGTGATGGTGTTTGAGATCAGTGGTGACGGTACGTTATGGTACCAAGGAAGGTTGTGTGTTCCTGATGTAGATGGTTTGCGACAAAGGATTTTAGCTGAGGCGCATAAGTCACGCTATATTGTATATCTCGGCTCAACAAAGATGTATCATAATCTCAAGAATATGTATTAGTGGAAAGGTATAAAGAGGGATGTGGCTGATTTTTTGGCCAAGTGTTTGGTGTGTCAACAAGTTAAAGTTGAGCACATGAAACCTCATAGATTATATCAAGAGATTATTTTCCCCTAATAGAAATGAGAGGTAATAAATATGGATTTTGTTATCGGTCTTCCTCGATCTCAAAATTAATATGATTTGATTTGGGTTATCGTGGATAGAATGATAAAGTTTGTCACTTCTTGCCAATGAGGACTACCTTCTTGGCGGAGGATTATGTGAAGTTATATATTCAGGAGATTCTGAAGCAGCATGGGGTACCTGTTTTGATTATTTTTTATCGTGGTACACAGTTTACGTCTTATTTTTTATGGTGCTTTCAGAAGGGATTGGGTACTAACGTGAGTTTGAGTACTGTTTTTAATTTACAGATGAATGAACAAGTAGAGAGAACTATTTAGATGTTGGAGGATATGATTCAAGTATGTGTGGTTGATTATGGTGGCAATTGGGTTGAGCATCTACCTTTGGTAGAGGTTGCTTGCAACAATAGCTATCATTCTAGTATTGGTATGGCTCCTTTTGAGGCATTGTATGGTAGGAGGTGTTGATCTCCTATTGGTTGGTTTTGAGCTTGGTGAGGCAGATATGTTCGGTCTGGATTTGGTCTATCAAATTATGGAAAAGGTGAAGGTGATTTAGGATAGGCTTATGGCTGCCCAAAGTCACTAAAAGTCCTATACAAATATTAGGTATAGAGACTTGGAGTTTAAGGTTGGAGATAAGGTTTTCCTCATGGTATCTCCCATGAAGGGAGTAGTATGATTTGGTAAGAAGGGAAAGCTCAGTCCACGGTGTGTTGGTCCTTATGAAATTCTGCGAAGGGTTGGTAATAATTCTTATCAGTTGGAGTTACCTTTTATTTTGAGCTCGGTTCATCCGGTATTTCATGTGTCTATGTTGAGGAAGTGTCTTGGTGATCCTTCTTCGATTGTTCCTTTGGAGGATTGGGTATCTCAGACTCTCTGTCTTATGAAGAGGTCCCGATTAAGATCTTGGATAGGCAGGTTCTTAGGTTGCGAACCAAGGATGTGGCTTCGGTTAAGGTTCTATAGCGGAATCACAAGGTGGAAGAAGCTACATTAGAAGCGGAGGAGGACATAAAGTCTAAGTACTCACATCTGTTTTCTGCTTTTGGGATTCATACGGAAGGTATTGTCTTCAACACATCTTTATTTTCTGATTTTGTTAAAGGAAAGATCAATATCTTTGCCTCTTTGTTTTCAAACTTTGTTAAATATTAAAAATATATTTGATCATGTAAATGACTCGTGTGTGTTGTTACCCCAACCTTATCCGTTATTTGGGGGTGAATGTTCCTAATGGGAGAGACTGAAACACCCTGATTTCTGGACCTTAGAAAATTTTCTGAAATTCTGGTCTCTAGACTCAATACTACTTATGGTACGAGCTGTATATTGGTGTACAAGTGGTATGGTCCAATCGTAACCAGTGTTGGTTAATGGGATGGATTTTAGTCACTGGAATAGGTACGACTTGTGTGGTACGAGTCGTATTGACGGATACAGATTGTTCGGTTCATTCACTTAACCTTAGACTTGGTAACTTAAGTTGGATCTGAGTACGAGTGGCTCACCAGGAGTTGTAAGTTAGGGTATGAGTCGTACCCAGGACTCATATGGTGGACAATATTCAAACCTTCTGTGATTCTATCTTGCCAAGGATACGGGTGAAGAGTACGGATCGTATATTGTTAATACGACTTGGGTAGGATGAGTTATACATTGGGCAGTGTTGGGTCCAAGGGTTAAGGCTGAGGATACGAGTGGTAGATACTACTTGTATCAAAGGGTACGACTCATGAGGTTCAATCGTACCCTGTGATGGAATTTTGTGCAACTTAAGTGGGGGTATTCTGGATATTTCTTCACTTACCCTAATAAGGTTCCACGACTTCTAACTCACTTGGGAGGCTATTTATCCTATTATTCTATTCATTAACACTTAGAAACTCTTTCTAAACACTCTATAATTCTCTTAAAAGCTTTTAGGCAAGGAAGCTATAGTTTAAACTAGAGGACTAAATTGGGGGTCTTGTTGGTGGTTTCTCTCCGTATACTTTATCAATTAAGGCATGTTCTCTTCTTTCATTGTTAGTTTTAATTAAAGGCATGATTTTATATAACGTTTTTATGATTTGAATGCTGCATCATTTTGGATTTTCAAATATGATTTGGGGTTTATTGTTATAAATGATTTGTTATAGTTTTTTCATGTTTTAATTACACTTTATATGCATTAATGGTGGTTTTGGATAATTGGTTTCAGGGGAATGGTTCTTTAGTAATGGATTTTGGTTTTCAAAATACTATGCCCCCAATGTGTTTGATAAAATGCCTTTAACAATGTTTTCACTATTATATTGGTTTTCAATGAAACTTACTCATGGTTTAAATTTGGTAATGGAATCCTAAATGATATGAATGGTTTAAATGGTTTTAAGTGGATTGGAAAGGCCTTGGTGGCCAAGGTTTTGGTTAATTGGAAATCATGGAGGGTACATGGAATCCCTTAAACATATATATGGTTGGCTATGGACAAAACTTGCAAGTATAGTTGGTATGACGATACCACTACTAATGGACTTGGTTAATTAATGGTAAATAAATTGGTTGGTTGCTTGGTAATGGTTTTAAGTAGGCAATAATAGCGGGGTGTGTAGTAAAGCCGTGGAAGGTGGAGGTCCCAGGGGGACCAAAACTGGAAACTCATATTTGCCAATATGAGGTTTGGTCTTGGTGACCGTGTACTTGATGTCACACTTTATATATCCCAAGTTTTCTTCCCTGATCGTGTAGCTTCACGCACTAGGGCCCTTTCAATAGGGGGAGCTGAACCCATATCGTCCATGGGTGGTTTAGGACGGCAAAGCTACCAACCCAGGTAAAGATTTTAATGGCACGCTAAACCCGGTTCCCTTTTCCTGGCATGCATATATATATTATAGTTTGTGTGTATATGGATGGTTTTACTTGGTTTTATAAATGGCATTATTTTATTCTTATCTTTTGTTTATGCTAGCGATCACTCGCTAACCCATCTTTGGGCGGCTGTGTACCCACGCTATGCAGGAACCAGACGTTCTAATCCTCCTACATAGTGATTGACTCGGGGATCGCTGTTGGATTGAAGTGGTTAGCTTCCATCTTTCTGGAAGGCACCATTTTATGTTATGGATATTTTCAGACATTTTGATTTATTTTTGGATATTAGTTTTGGCTATGGTTGGGGGCATGCCCCAACCGAATATTTATACTCTTTTGGTTAGAGGTTTTGTGGTATTGCTATGGCTTGGAATGGGTGGGATCGGTATTGGTGTTGGCCTTAATATTGACATTGGAATTGGGGCCGACATCATTGGAGATAATTTTTCACTGTTCCATCGTATTTCATTTTGGGATTAGTAATATTATGTTTTGGATCTCATTTGGTTTTAGCCTGGTTTATAGCCCTTGGTTCGGTATTTATTTGGCTTGGTCGTTTGGTTGGTGGGGTTTGGTGGACGGGATGACTTAGTAGGGTTGGTCTAGTAATGGACATATTCTAAAGTCAGTCCTTGTCCAGTTATGCTATCTCGTTATATATTTGGAATTCAGTCGACTCAAGGTATGCTGATGGTGGTTGGGTTGGGTAACAAGGGGTGGTCCCCGGTCCTGATTGGACTTGAGATGTCCATTACGATAAGGCCCCCAGTCGGGTCATGTCACAATCCCAACGGTGGTATCTTAGTTTAGTGAGGATCATTCCTTGATTGGGAGATTGACGACATAACTCACGAGATCTCCTTATATCGATCCCAGTTCTTTGTCTAGCTTGTCTACACTGGTAATGATTTTTGACCTAACATCAATCAACCTTGATCCTAGTTACAAACTTCAAACACGTGACACCATTAGAGTACTGTTGAGGGTAGCCTTTTTCAGAGGGCAGAGTAACCTTTTTATACTGCATCACTAGCTTTTTTGCCCATTAAATAAGCCTTGCACGAGAAAAAAAGGCATCTCATCTTCACTTGTAAGCTTACACCGTTGAAAAGCTTTGTAATAGAAAGAATTCACTATCTTCATATTTCTTGTTAGTCTGACTTGTCATCATTTTTACTCGTGTTCTTATTCTTGTTCTTTGTAGAATTTATGCTCTCTCATTTATTATTGTTTTATGAATTTAGCCCGAAAAGAAAAAGTTTGATCATCATAATACACTTTTCTTTAACCCCATTTTTTCGAATTTAAATGTTATGATGTTTTTGGCACACCAATATGTTACACAAGATTTTGGGCCAGCACTGCTCCATATATTTGACTTATTTTGCCAAATACTCCGCATCTCTTCGTTCATTTTTATTTATCTATTATTAATTAAACACATAACTCAAAAATAATAAATAATAGTATAAATAAATAATAAGATAATGTTATTATATTATTTTAAATACAATATAATAAATTTAATATTTTAAAAAATACATTAGATAATAAATAGTATTTAATAGCAAATATAAATTAGAAATAAAAGGATATTAATACATATCTTAAGAAATAATAAATAATATATTAATTTTACTATATTACTTATTTTTTAAATATACTAAATTTATTATTTTAGAAAATGCATTTGATTACAAATAGTACTTAATAATAAAATTTGGGTTGATTCGCCTATCTTGTGTATCTTTAATTTCTCTTGAGTAATAAAAACACAAAATTGGTTTACAAAAATATTCAATAATAAGTGTAAAATAGACATAACAGGTAAATTGTGCATCTATTTTTATAAGTATAGATGGACGGACAGTATATATTTTAACTAAAAATAGAATTCCCTTGTGTCATTTTTTGAATTTCGTAAAGGATAATTTGACACTCACGCATGCAGTTTTGTAGTTAGGAGCGGACCCACATGTTAGGGTGGGATGCACGTGCACCCAGTAAATTCAGAAAAAATTGTGTATACATACATGCATATACCTTAACAAACTATTATATAAATTATGTGCATCTTAAAGAATATAATAGTACTTTGGATGCGCTGGTTTTCAATGTTATTTCCCGCAAATGTGACTTGGGATTGAATCCAAGTTCAAGTCTCCGTTTTTTTATTTTTTATGTTATTAATTTTTAACAGGTAAAGTAATAGTGTGGAATCAAACTTGCAACCTCTTTACTTACACAACAACACATCATTAACCACCGGATTACTTCACTAATTTTTCTATAAAAAGTTAAGATTTATATATTACCCTAAAACTTATATTTAACCTATATATTTATACTTTCATCATTACTTTAAGTTTTTACTAATCAATCAAGCACGAGACTATCCCTCGATACTCAAGACTTAGGATAAATGTGCACCCACACTCTTCAACTCTTGGTTTGCCTCTGTCTGCAGTAGCAGAGAAAGATAGAGGAGAGATATTAGTGTGTGATTACCAAAGTCCCGATTTCTTCCTCCTAAGAAAATACGAAAATGTCTATGTTTCTTGCAATCAAAAGCCTTTGCGTTTTTCCATGTAACAGTCATTTCAAGAACCACCAAATTGGAGTGTCTCCTGCACCAACACATCTGCCTCAAACTTGTTTTTCAAGATTCAGAGATGGACCCAGATACCGCTATTGCGTCCTGGCCAAAGCCGAAGACAAAGCTATAGAAAATTCGGAGGTAAAGTATCTGATTTTTATCACTTAAGCATTTTGTATACAGAGGAATTAGTTAGATGAAATGGAAGTGACTGGAGGGGAATGATTGTAGTTGATTTATCTGCCCAAGTTTAACTATTTTGGGATTCGGATGTAATAGATTCATCCTTATTTAGTATTGGAACAAAATGGAGCTGTATTGAGGGAAATGATTACATATATTTCATATTCAACCCAACTAGATTGAGATTGTGGCACGGTTGACTATTTTGCTTGATTGTTCTTGATAATGAACCAGTTAAGCGGAAATACTTGGAGTATCTCTTTGCAACCATTGGGATTTTACAAATTGGGAATGCAAGCTCCATATCTGATTTTGATACATCATAAAAGTTTTGTGTCTATCTCATTGGGTTATGTATTTTTCTATGTTCAGTATGTAGCCTAATTCCTTATTTTATATTTCTCCTTTCTTAGTCAATAAATTGATTTTAGTTTCCACAGCAGCTACACATTTAAAGGATTTGGATTCGCTGGGTTAGAATATAACTAGCTTAATAGAACTTTTGGTCTCAGGACCTATTGCATTTGATGAACTTAACCGGAGTTAAGGTTTGAGGCCTTAAGAGTAAGTTGTTAGATTCACTTTCAGCATCTCTCTACATTTGGACAGGACCTCATGGCTTAATAGTTTCACCTTGAGAGTACGTCTCAGCTTCAATTCCAAAGTATGGATGGATAGCCTATAGCTATACTTTGTTAGTATTTCTTGCATTATTCCATAAGCTGATGGTGTGAATAATAGTTCCCACCAAAATTATAATGGTAAAAGAAGACAACGGAAAATGAAAGGAAGTGCAGTGGCTCATACTCACTTTACTAAGAGTTAAGTTTGCTTCAGGAACTAACCACATCATCAGGAAGATGTGATCCTTTATGTTCAGTTGATATAACAAGCTCACAAGAATTTGAAGCTACTTACCAGCCAAAGACAGATTTACTGAAGGCCTTTGCAGTTCTTGCTGCTGCTGTCACTGGTACAGTAGCAATAAATCAATCATGGGTGGCTGCAAATCAGGTGTTCTAACTGGAGCCTGATATTTTTATTTCAGGCATACTAATGAATTAATCTTCAAAAATTTCATTGCTTTGATCAAATCTCATGCTTCAGGATATTGCAATGGCGTTATTGTTTGGAGTAGGATATATGGGCATCATATTTGAAGAGTCTCTTGCATTCAACAAAAGTGGAGTAGGACTTCTGATGGCCGTGAGTTTATGGGTCGTTCGAAGCATTGGGGTAAGGCCTGAGTTTATGTGTCATTACTCTAGTTTACACTGCGTTGACTATTGAATGTTTAATAGAGTGAAAGTAAGCTGGATCAATAATAGGAAGGTTTGTTTAGTCTTATTGAAAGCAAACTTCTTACACCTTTTTTTAACCCTTCAACGCGCTCTTTATGACAACTTGATTTAAGTGAAACTTCTTTTGAATTTATCTTGTTTTGTTGATCTTCATGCTAGCTTTACTATTGCTGTATCGTGAGCCGATTTTAAATTAGATCGCTGCTTTATCATCCTGTATGCTTTGTGGAGCTCCCCCTTCTCCCTCTAATAAACAAAGCAAAATTTACAGTTGAAACTGGAAGGTCCAGTGCATCTACTAGTTCCTTAAAATGTTGCTCCTACTTAAGCCATCTAAAAGTTAAACTGAAATCCATTTTTTAAAAATATTCGTAGCATTTGCATCTCAAAAGTTGAAGGGGCTAGTTCTTGAGAAATTAGAGGGAGAAGAGAAGAGAATTCGAGAATTTGTGTCTTGATTATTCCCTCAAGCTAGTGGGATTAAATAGTGTTACAGAGAACGTAAATAAAGAAGAAAACTAGTAAGAATAATATTCTAAGTGCCTAATTGGTAGGATTCCAATGAAAGGAAGTGCAGTGGCTCGTACTCACTTTACTAAGAGTTAAGTTTGCTTCAGGAACTAACATCATCAGGAAGTTTGGCAAACTCAACTTGTCTCGCTTTGAGATGATCAATAGCTCCATCTGAACCTACTTTAACTGTGAATACCCAATGACAACCTTCGTGATTTTACCTTTAGGTAAAGGAATAATCTCTCAAGTACCATTATCATGCAAAGCAGTCATTTCTTCAATCATAGCTTGACGCCAACCTGGATGAACCAATGCTTCGGCCACAATCTTAAGAACTTTGACAATGGATAAGCTAGTAATAAAGGCATGATATGAAGGTGACAAACTATGATAGCTTAAATAAGTATAATAGAAGCTTGATTGGCAGTAGTTCTAGTACCTTTGCAAAGAGCAATGGGAAAAACATCTAATGAGTTCTTGATCGAAGTAGGAGACATTGTTGGAGTAGGTAATGAGTCACCAAGAATGTTTTGTGTACCTATATCAGAGTTGGAAATACTAACTGGATTAGCAGGCTCAGGAGGAGGCTGCGGTCGTCGAGAATTAGACCTTAAGAAAGGGAGGTAAAGCTTGGAGTTAAATAGTTGGAATTGGAAGAACGATTATTATGGTCTTTTGATTTTCTGTATTAGGAAAAATACGGTGAAGACTCAAAGAAGGTAACATCTGTTGAGATCAAGTACTTATTAGTAGAGGGGTCAAAGCAAAACGAGAATACCCGAGAACGATACATTTAAAAGCCTTGTGTTGAAGTTTGTCTTTTCCAGAGGTAAGGTTATGAACGAAACAAGTGCAACCAAACACACGTGGAGCAACGGGAAACAAATTATGGTTCGGATAGAGGATTGAGTATGGATTCTTATATTGCAAAACACAGGAAGGCATATGATTAATTAAATAACAGGCAGTGATAACGACATCACCCCAAAAACGTAATGGGACATGATTGTGAATAAGCAATGTCCTAGCTGTTTCAATTAGGTGTCTGCTCGTGTGCTCATCAACTCCATTTTGTTAAGGTGTGCACAAGAAGACAAGTGCAATATGCCATGAGATGACATAAAAGATGAGAAAGGGGCAGAGAAATATTGTCGAGCATTATCACTAATTAACTTCTTAATGGAAGTACCAAATTGATTGTGAATTTCAACAAAATTTCCTCAAGATGGAGAATATCTTAGATCTATTTTTCATTAAGAATAGCCACGTGCACCGAGAATATTTACCAATGAAAGTCACAAAAGAATGAAAACCAAGGAAGAGGTGGCACGACTTGGACCCCGTATATTAGAATGAACAATTTCAAACATAGAGGTGGCCTTATTATGGACACACTTTGGGAAAGAGGAACGAGTGTGCTTTCCAAGCTTACATGATTCACATTCTAAGAAAGATGGACTTGATAACCTGGGAACCATCTTCTGTAATTTCAAGAGACTCGGATGACCTAGTTGATTATGGAGCAATTTAGAGAAAGAAGTGGAAGTGAAAGCAACATATGGTTGTGGGGTGCATAGCAAGTACAATCCCTATGACATGTCCTTTTCCAATTATTTGTCTCGTTTTTCGGTCCTGTAGAAGAACAAAATCATCAAGTAAGGCTACATCACATTTTGGTTTTTGGTTAATTTGCTAATGGAAATAAGATCATACGGATTAGGTACAAAAAAAACTAATTTTGAAGATATGGAAGGCAGACGGTGAGCTATACCTATCCCTTTTCTATTGTTTTTGATCCATTAACCAAAGTCACAGTAGAGAGGATAAAAGGGGTAGTAAGAGAAGAGAGTATTTTGTTTACCAGAAATATGGTCCGAAGCACCAGAATCAAGAATCCATTGTTCCTGAGATCTATGTTGCTTGGACTCGGTGGCTTTGCCGCCGAACCCGTCTCGACACGAGACTGGCGCAGGTGCGGACGCTTCCTCCATCTTCGATTTGGTCAAACGATTTCAGACTTGTTGACCAAATTCAAGAGGAAATTTGAGGGGAAACACTGGATAGGCCGGCGACTTACCTAAAAAAATTCCGACCAACGACTACACTGGCGAATTGTGAAGTTACAAAACAGAAACGACGTTGTCGATATGCCTTGTCGAAGTGCGGATGATCCGCGACGACGACCGTGTAGGAAGAAACAGTAACTGTTTCTTGGCGACGGCGTTGGCATATGTATTTTTCAGTGACGGCGTTGACGTATGTACTTCTCAGAGTTGGTCATTATGTCGGTTCACTAACCAGTTTTATTTAATTGCATTATATCTAAAAAATTTAAAAAATAAAAACAGTAATGTAAATATGCAACAGTTTTTGTTTTTAATAAAAATATTTAATATACATGTGGTTTTATATTGTGTTTTTGATAAAAAATTCACTACAGTTATGAGTTATGTCGGCTTACACATGCCGAGCAGCATAAGTTTACTGCATGTCGGTTCTTGTGTTTTTTTATTTTAACTTTTTTTGATGGCATCCCGGTGCATAAAGCTGCCGCTATACGCGGTGTCCGGGGAAGGATCCCACCACAAGGGTGTATCGTACGCAGTCTTACCTTGCATTTCTGCTAGAGGCTGTTTATCAATAACATTGTCTAAAATTGTCTTCATCAATAACATTATAAATAGAACCTCTATATCTATAATATTTAATTTTTTTTTGCCGAATCCCCACACCCGCATTCACACATTGATTCGCATCCCCGAATCTTAAAATCTATATTTTGACGAATCCGACTCTCGGGTCCGTACCCGTTTCGGATACCCGCACCTGAGTCCGAGCAACTTAGCCTAAAATGCAGACTGTGTGACATAAGCAAAAGAGTTACCAGGTTGCATTGTACAAGCAGTTGATGAAGTTGATGATTGTTTCCTTTATGCTTTGTACTGTGGGTAGTCAATATAGTCTGTTGCAGTTTTAGGATGGTCATTATCGTGTGGAGGCATGATTTATGATAAAAAAGATGTAGAAACCACCTGCAGAGATTTTTATTATTTCTGCGATTCTGTTCTATAGAATCTGTTTCTGCAACTCTTTTCTGCCGAATTTGTTTTTGCAATTCTGTTTTGCATAATCTGTTTTGAGAAAAAAGAGAAAAATTAGGGAAAGAAGGGCTCTGATACCATGAGAAATTAGAGGGAGAGGAGAAAAGAATTTGAGAATTTGTGTCTTGATTATTCCCTCAAGCTAGTGCGATTAAATAGTGTTACAGAGAATGTAAATAAGGACAAAAACTAGTAAGTGTATTACACAATATTCTAAGTGCCTAATTGTTGGGATTTGAGGATATTCCCACATATACACTATTTAAATGTAGAGATATTCTCATAGTTAAATTATATAGTAATGATATCATATTTAATAGTTCTAAACTTTCCAACAGCCATCTCACTCAACATCTGATGTGGCCCCACATTTCTCCCAAAGTGTATATGTTTTCATATTTCAACATACATAGATATTTCCTAAGTTGGTCTGACCTTTACTTTTGGTGCCGCACCCTTGTATATACGACGTGGATGTGGGATCCATACCTGATTTGATCAACTGAATTTGGATATGTTGACCACAATCATCGGATAAATTTTGGAAAGGTACAATGATTTATGTAATCAAAACAAAACCTAAGGTGAAATTAAAGAAAATGGAATAGCTTATGTATAGAAAATTCTACAAAAGTCTTTTTCCTTTTATCTCCTTATGGATTCCCCAACTGTTCAATATTTTCTCCTCGGAATACCTTATAAGTTTTCCACATAATGTCCCATAATTTAGACATATAACTCTAATTTTCCAGATATTTCAATTATTTGTAACTGAACCCCCGTACTTGTACCAGGATCAATACCCATGAATCTTAAAATTTTAGACCATGAAGGATCCTACCTCTAGATCCGCACCCATATCGGACACCCACACTCGAGTCTAAGCAACTTTGGATATTTCTACTGTATGTTGTTGTGTCATTCATACTAGTGTTCAAGGAAAAATGTACTCACTGGAGATTAGTAGCAATCAGGCACGCCCTGTCCAAAGTGGGTCACTAATCCATCTGTATTCTTGCTATTATTTTGGAAATTTGTTTCCTATGCTCATGCTACTCTTTAGTTATTTGCAGTTTTGGCAGTAATTACATGACTACAAACGTTGGTGTGCTAAGCTGCAACTCCGATCATTCATATGATAGCATTAAATGAATGCTTTTGTAAACAACCAAATAATTTTGTGCAAGGGTTCTATATATGAACTATGTGAACTCTGCATTACCATAGTGGAAAAGTAGCTGTACATGTAAACAAATTTTGTGACATACATGAAATTAAATAATACTCATAGAGATTGAACAGCCATTGAAACCAGCTCTAGGATGATGTCTTTATTAGAATAATAGAATTTGGAGCCAATGAGACTTTTTATTTTCCATTCAAGTGGTGTTTTACAGTCTTTCATGTCCTTGGCAGGCCCCTTCAAATGACATCGCTCTTTCCCAATTGTCACATGCGACTGCTGAAGTTAGTGAAATAGTGTTCTTTTTGCTTGGTGCGATGACCATTGTTGAGATAGTTGATGCTCATCAGGGATTTAAGCTGGTTACTGACAACATCACTACTCGCAAGCCAAAAACTCTGCTTTGGGTGGTTAGTGATTCATTAATCTTTACTGTTTCAAATTACTCTCCACTCTGTTTAGTTAAGCAGTTATTTGTTTTTTCTCTGAATATGGAGATTCTGTAATATCTTGCTTTTGGTCTAACAAAAACAGATAGTGGTCTTATTTTGCATGAAATTCGTTATTTGATTGAAAATGTCTATATACTCTTCAAACTATATGATTAATTTAAAAGAATCCTCGTAAATCAAAGACTGACAGAATAAGTACTAATACAAGTGGATAATGATGGAAGGACACCACTTCTCCTACCGATTTAGCCATCTATGAGTCCCATGTTTCGTTCCAACATATTCAGTTGTAGTATTCTTTTCTGAAATGTATGATAGAATGTAAGGCATCTAACATTTTTTTTTTGGAATCAAGGCATCTAACATTTCTTCTATTGGAAAAGTCATCATTTAGGAATTGACAATTTCTCAAAGTAGGAACTGCTCATTCTTTCTTCAATGCCGAGATGCACAGTCTGTCAAAGAGAATCTTTTAGGAATTGACAATTTCTCAAAGTACGAACTGCTCATTCTTTCCTCAATGCAGAGATGCACAGTTCTGTCAAAGAGCATCTTTTAGGAATTTACAATTTCTCAAAGTAGGAACTGCTCATTCTTTCTTCAATGCAGAGATGCACAGTTTTGTCAAAGAGCATCTTTTAGGAATTGACAATTTCTCAAAGTAGGAATTGCTCTTTCTTTCTTCAATGCAGAGATGCACGGTCCTGTCAAAGAGGGTTTGCTATTTGATGGCTATTACTCTTAATAGTCTTTGTTGTACGTATTTATATAATTGGCTTCTAAGGTCCTTTAAATCATAATGTTCTTTTGTGAAATGCATGTTCTTAGACAGGAATTGTCCATGCTAGGATGCTTGGGATCTTACATTCATTTATTTTAAGAATTGACAATTTCTCAAATTAGCTGTATATTATTTACTTGATATGCTGGTCCTCAGTAGTCTGCATTGTGAGTGTTTTGCTCTTAATTTGATTTCGCTTATGGATATTGTAGGATTGTATAACACACAGCAGATGGGGGTGGTATAAATTATCCTCACTAGATGAAGGGCATGACATACATATATGAATTACTCACTGAAGGCCACACATGAAAACAATGACTCAATAATATGATTTACCTGAGAGTCAAGATTGTTTCAACATTTTTGTATGCTTTTTGTTTCCTTCTGTCTTCGTTAACTTTCTAATGCAATGGAAATTTCAGGTAGGTTTCGTGACATTCTTCCTCAGTTCAATCCTTGATAATTTGACTTCTACTATTGTGATGGTTTCCTTACTGAGGAAACTGGCACCACCTTCTGAATACCGAAAGTAAGTGCCAGGCGCTTTGGGCCTTATCTGTTACAACCTCTAGTAGGAGCAAAGATATTAAGATTTGCTCTCATATTTGGTTTAATCTTATTTGATCGTGTAACATGAATCTTGATTTCCAAAAGTCTCAAAAGGTTTTGAAATTCGAATTAGGGAGAAGATCAGAAGGAACTGGGGATGTACACGTGTAGTTAGATGTCTATAAGAGAAATGAAAAGCCCAGATGCTGTCAGGATGCAACTTTCAAGTACCTCAAGGTCCTTCTATTACAATTTGTGGGGAAGTCTATTATGAGAATATGTTGAATTATATTTATGAATTATGATTGAATAAAACAGTGGAGGCACCAAGATTGTGGCCTAGTGGTTCAATGAAGTTGGGTTGAGCACCATGAGGTGTCAGGTTCAATTCCCAAGACAGAGAAACACTAGGTGACTTCTTCCCATCTTTTCTAACCTTGGTAGAGTGTTACCTGGTACCTGTTGCTGGTAGGAAGGTGGCAGGTATCCCATGGAATTATTCAAGGTGCACGCAAGCTGGCTTGGACGCCACGGTTATCGAAAAGAAAAACAGTGGAGTGGTTGTATGTGATGCAATGTTTTAAAAACATTAAGTAGCTTTTCACCACAGCTATATTGATTCGTGTCTTCTAGAACTTTACTCTTATTTTTTGAGGAAATAAATCATGTTTGCATTTA
This sequence comes from Capsicum annuum, assembly GCF_002878395.1. NCBI lineage: Eukaryota > Viridiplantae > Streptophyta > Magnoliopsida > Solanales > Solanaceae > Capsicum > Capsicum annuum. Next base: position 119,046,436 of record NC_061121.1, read on the forward strand.
GTATAGACTAGATTCTCTAGTATCTCAGGCTATATTATTTATTTTGAGTAATTTCCTTGAATTCTGAACCATTTCTAGCTCTTGTTTGCTCAGCCTTAAAAGCTGAATCTGGTATTCAAATTAACAATCTTCATACTGTGAAAATTGTGGATCTTCCAGCCCCTTATACCATAAATCTTAATTTCTAGGGATAGGCCCAAGAAACTTCTCCTGAGATAAATATTGACAAGGCAAAATACATAGACAGACCTCTGAACTTTTTAACTTTTTCCGTATTGGCTCCTCAATTAGACTATGTGCCTGTTGAACCCTTTAGTCATTCACAAGTTGTGCCCAATTAAGCACAAATTGCACAATTCCAGATTAGGTTCAGCGCATGAAATCACTTGCCATACGACATGGAAACAATAACCAATGATAAAATTACATGTCATCAAAGAAAAAAAAATCAAAGAAAATTTTTTTTAAAAAAAAGAAAAATAATTATATTTTTTTTTGCCTTCTTCCTCTGGTCTTCCAGAGGGATGGCCTTGGCTCAGCGGTAAGCTTGCTTACCGTGGTGTGCCAGGGTCGGGGGTTCAAAATGCCCCTCCAGCGAAGCTGGGGTGAGGGCGCGTAGGTCAGGCCCGGAGTGGTTCCCCCCTCCCCGACACCTACGGAGTAGGTATGAACCTGGTCGTCCCCCTTCCTCTGGTCTTCCAACATTAAAGCTCACTTTCACTCCATTTTTTCGCAAAACAACACCCAACAACCATTAAAGGAGAAAAAGAGTTACAATACAACACACACTCATATACAACAACAAACAACAATAACAATTTTTTTTTTTTTAAAAGAAAAATAATTTCATCTTTTTGCCTTCTTCCTCTAGTCTTCACCATTAAAGCTCACCTTCACTCCTCTATTTTTCCACCTACACAATACCCAACAACCATTCGAGGAAGAAAAAGAGTAACAATACAACACACACTCATATACAACAACAATAACAATTTTTTTTTTCAAAAAAAGAAAATTAATTCCAATTTTTTTCCTTCTTCTTCCTCTAGTCTTCCACCATTAAAGCTCGGCTTCGTTTGTTTCTATTTCCGAATAGTAAAATTGATTATTGTAATCCTACTCCTTCGTTGATAAAATCGAAAGATTAGTTTGTTAGTGTATTAAATCGGAAGATTGGTTTGTTAATGTTGATAAAATCCAACATTCAAATTTTAATGTTAAATTTGATGTTTTGGGAAATTTTACCTTCAATTGATAAGAGGCAAAAGAATAATTAACAAAAAAATAAATAAGCGTAAATTATGGCTTTTCACTCTCCTAGTGGAGAATGTATTGCACATGCCATGTCATTTCAACAACTGTGTTAAATTAACACACTTTAAGAAGGATTTAAGGGTTCAATAGGAACATGAATTAATTGAGGTGCCAATACGGAAAAATTCAAAAAGTTCAGGGACCTGCGTATGTATTTTCCCTATTGATAATTTATAATTACTTTGCTTTACTAGACCACTAGTTTCTTGCTTTGTACTTTTTTCTAAAGGTTCCATTGTCTTTACTATAAGAAGTATATAATATGTTACTTATTTGTTTCCCAGGCTTCTTGGGGCTGTTGTTGTTATAGCAGCAAATGCTGGTGGAGCATGGACTCCCATAGGCGATGTTACAACTACCATGCTCTGGATACATGGCCAAATATCCACTTTACCAACAATGAAGGTGTTTGAATTTTTGTATCTCACTGCTTCTAATTTCCATGCACATCTTTCCTTGTGTCATGATGACGGAAACAATCTATAGAGAAGAAGGGAGGGAATTATCAAATAAGCACTGGGTGGTTGTCATTTGGTATAGATTCCAATATTTTAAGATGATTCGTCTACAATGCAATGATATTCGTTACACTGTTAATGTCATTTTGAATGGTATACTCTGCCTGAAAACATGCTTGCATTGGCTTTGGTGGAAACTATAACTACATTCAAGATTAAGGAATTCCCATTTAAGTTTAAATGGATATATATTTGACACTATGGACGAAAGTAGTGCTGAAATGAATGAAAAAAGCGAACAACTTTATCTGCATTTTGTCAAACTGCACTTTTTTATGGAACAAAGTATGCATGATGAAAAGAAATATGTAACTTTTCAGTGATAGAAGATGGTTTATTTCAATGCTACCGTTGGTTCTATCCACCGCTCATATTTGTTTAAAACAAAAACACTTTTCGCTTACTTATATTTGGTTAATTAATATGGGCGGTGGTTAGACCAACTTTGTCTTATTGGGCGAAGTGTTGACCAGTCAAGACCTCTCATATTCAAATGATGAAAGTGACGGAGATGAGGATGCCACAATGAATCTGTGGATTTACTAGGAAATATAGGACTAAAAATGAGGTTTTTTGAGATAAGGTGGGATTGGATTCAGTGGAAGTCGAGATGCAGGAAGCGAGGTTGAGATGGTTCGGATATGTGATGAGGAGATGCACGGATGTCCCAGTGTGGAGGTGTGAGAGGTTGTCTAGGGATGGATTCAGAAGAGGCAGAGATAGGCCGAATAAACATTGGAGAGAGGTGATTTGGCATAACATGAGTAGCTGCAAATTACTAAGGGCATGACTTTAGATAGGAAGAAGTAGAAGAGGCGAATTAGGGTAGAAGGTTATTAGGACAGAGTAGGTAGGTAGGACTTTATTTTGTTATTTGTGCTAGTAGTCATAGGGCTAGTCTTGTTCTGGTTGTGTTATCATTTGTTGTATTACTTGGTGATAGTCTTGTTTATGTATTATTTGGTGTATTAATACCTATTGTTTCTTGTTCATTTACTATTTCTTTTATAGCCTGTTTTTGTGTTGAGTCAAAGGTCTATCAGAAACCATCTCTTTATCTCACCTCTGAGATAATGGTATGTACTGCGTACACTTACCCTCCCCAGATCTCACTTTGTGGGAATATACTGGGTATGCTGTTGTTGTATTAATCTCTACACTGTGCTCTTTAACTTATTGGAATTATCACTCTGTCAGTTCATGACTAAACCTTTATAATAGTCCTCACTTAAGAACTTGTGAGAAATAATGGACAAAAAAATATTATTGAATTATGTGTTTGCATAATTATATCGAGACCCTATTTATAGACACCATAGAACAATCCTTTTCTGAATAGGATTTTTATATACTATTCCTATTTCTACTCATATTCTAACATTCCCCCTCAAGCTGGTGCATACAAATCATATGTACCTAGCTTGTTACAAATGTAATTAATACAAGGACTGGTGAGAGACTTGGTAAAGATATCTGTAAGTTGATCACTTGACTTCACAAATTTTGTAACAATATCTCCTGAGAGTATCTTTTCTCTCACAAAGTGACAATCAATCTCTATGTGTTTAGTCCTCTCATGAAACACTGGTTTTGATGCGATATGAAGGGTGGCTTGATTATCACACACAAGTTCCATCTTACTGGTTTCTCTAAATTTTAGGTCTCTCAACAAGTGTTTAATCTAAACTAGCTCACAAGTTGCTACAACCATTGCTTGATATTTTGTTTCCGCACTAGATCGAGCAACCACACTCTGGTTCTTACTCTTCCAAGACACCAAATTACCTCTTACTAAAATACAATATTCGAAGGCAGAACGTCTATCGGGGGGTGATCCTGCCCAATTAGCATTTGTGTATCCAATGATATGCTTGTGACCTCCATCTTCAAAGAGTAGTCCTTTACCTGGAGCTGACTTTATATATTGTAGAATGTGAACAACTGCATCCTCATGACTATCACAGGGGAAGTCATAAACTGACTTAAAACACTCACAGGAAAGGCTATGTCAGGTTTAGTCACAGTGAGATAATACAACTTTCCAACCAACCGCCTATACCTTTCAGGATCACTTAGTGACGCCCCCTGTCCTGGCAGAAGTTTAGCATTTGGATCCATAGGAGTGTCAATGGGTCTACATCCCATCATTCATATCTCCTCAAGAGTGTCTAAGGCATATTTGCGTTGAGAAATAACAATACCTGATCTGGATTGAGCAACCTCAATACCTAAAAAATATTTCAGTCTGCCAAAATCTTTAGTCTGGAAATGCTGAAAGAGATGTTGCTTCGATATAATAATACCATCTTCATCATTGTCGGTGATAATGATATCAACATAAACCGCCAAATAAATATACAGATTTGGTTGAGAATGTCGATAAAACACTGAGTGATCTGCTCCACTATGGATCATGCCAAATTGTTGAATTACTGTGCTAAACTTTCCAAACCAAGCTCGAGGGGACTATTTCAAACCATAAAGTGGCCTGTGCAATCGACATACAAGGCTACTAGACTTCCCCTGAGCAACAAAACTAGGTGGTTGCTCCATATAGACTTCGTCCTCAAGATCACCTTGTAGAAAAGCATTCTTAATATCCAACTAATAAAGAGGTCAATGATGAACGACAAAAACGAATAGGAAAAGACGGACATATGCTATTTTAGCCACTAGAGAGAGTGTCATTATAATCAAGTCCAAATATTTGTGTGTATCCTTTAGCAACAAGGCGAGCCTTAAGCCGATCAACCTAATCATCAGGACTAACTTTGACTGCATAAACCCAACGACAACCAACAGTAGATTTACCTGCAGGAAGGGAAACAAGCTCCCAAGTACCACGTGCATATAAAGCAGACATCTCATCTATCATAGCCTGCTTCTTTTCGGAATAAGAAAGTGCTTCACCTATAGTTTTAAGGATGTAAACAGAGGACAAAGATAATATAAAAGTATAATGGGTGATGATAAACAAGGATAACTCAAGAAAGTATAATGCGGGTTAGCATTACGAGTGGAACACATACCTTTTTGAAGTGCAACTGATTGGCTAGGAGAAGGCAAGTCCGCAGTAGGAGCAGTGTCCGACGCATGACATGAATCATCTGGGACCAATGGTGGACGCGGACGACGATGATAAGTCAGAATTGTTGGCACTGCAACTGGAGATGTAGAAGTAACTATTGATTTCTCAAAAGTTGGTTCGGGTAAGTCTGGAGATATGGGTAAGACCAAGGATTGTGCGGGTAAGACTGGAGATACGGGTAAGACCTCAGAGATATCAGGATGATCAGAAGATGTATAATAAGGTTGAGATTAAAAAAAGGTGACATCGGCGGACATAAAGTAGCGAAGAAGATTCGATGTAACAACGGTGCCCTTTTTGAACTCGAGAGTAACCAAGAAAGACACATTTGAGAGCACGGGGGGCTAATTTATCTTTTTAAAGTGTAATTGATTGGCTTGGAGAAGGTAAGTCCGAGTAGGAGCATTGTCCGACGCATGACATGAATCATCTGGGACTAATGGTGGATGCGGACGACGATGATAAGTCAGAAGTGGTGGCACTATAACTGGAGATGCAGAAGTAACCGTTGATTTCCCAAAGGTTGGTTCGGGTAAGTCTGGAGATATGGGTAAGGATGGAGATACGGGTAAGACCTAAGAGATATCAGGAGGATCAGAAGATGTATAATAAGGTTGAGATTCAAAAAAAGTGACATCGGCGGACATAAAGTAGTGACGAAGATTCGTTGTAACATCGATGCCCTTTTTGAACTCGAGAGTAACCAAGAAAGACACATTTGAGAGCACGGGGGGCTAATTTATCTTTCCCTAGGGCTAAGTTATGAACAAAACACGTGCTTCCAAAAACACGAGGGGGGATAGATTAGAGATATGACTGAGGAAATAGTATGGAATGGAGAACCTGATTCTGAATCGAAGATGATGGCATCCTATTAATGGGATAGCAAGATGCAAGGACTGCATCGCCCCAAAAACGCAGCGGAACACGGGATTCAATGATTAGATGGACATGATGTCTGGTGAATAATTTCTTGGTGAGTCATAAACTCCTGAAATTGGGAGGATACGTATTCTAAGGCATTATCACTACGAAAAGTACGAATAGAGACACAAAATTGATTTTGTATTTCAGTACAAAAACTTTTGAATATAGAATATAACTCAGTACTATCTTTTATTAGGAAAACCCAAGTGCATCGTGAAAAATCATCAATGAAACTAACAAAGTAATGAAATCATAAGGGTGAATTGGCTCTACTAGGACCCCAAATATCAGAATGAACTAATGAGAAACTAGACTCTGAACGACCCTCAATACTACGTGAAAATGTAGCACGGTGTGTTTCCCAAGTTGACACGACTCACAATCTAATGTGGATAAACTAGGCAAACTAGACACCATCTTTTGCAACTTAGATAGACTCGGGTGTTCTAAACGTTTGTGAATAAGGTCTGGAGGGACTGTGATGGAGCATGATGTGAAGGAACGTCGACTCCAACAGAAAAGGAACAACTCAAAAAATTCGACCGGAGAAAATATCATGCGCCGGCGCATGATACTGATCTCGCCGGATTTTCAAAATTGCAGCAGGTGCGTGGTAGCGCGTGGCTTATATTTTTTCGGTGGTTTTGGTCGAGTTTATTTTGCCCGACCTTTCTGATCCTCTTGGTGATGTTGTATTTTGCATACAACCCACAAAACATATAATGACACAAATTAGTTACCGGAAATTAATGCACGGTGACTGAGGTTTTTTTTTTTTTTTTTTTAAGTTTCTCACCAATGCACTGATACCATGTGAGAAATAATGGACAAAAAAATATTATTGAATTGCTTGTTTGCATAATTACATCGAGACCCTATTTATATACACTATAGTATAATCCTTTTCCGAGTGGGATTTTTATATACTATTCATATTTCTACTCATATTCTAACAGACCTCTTTACTTCAGTTGCCAACTAAGTCTCTATTCCAGTTCTGCTAACAGGTGCAATGCACTTTATTTTTTTGCAGGGCTTATTTTTACCATCAGTAGTTTCTCTGGCTGTTCCTTTGGCTCTGCTGTCCCTTACAAGGTATATTCATAGACCTGAAGAGCTTCTTGAATTTTGGAAATATTTCAAGAATTAGAATAGGGATGAAACTATATGAGATATTATTTCTGTGTTCAGTGAAGTGAATGGGAAAGGAGAAAATTCCGCTGATGTTCTGGCATCCGAACAGATGGCTCCTCGAGGACAACTAGTTTTCGCGGTAGGACTTGGGACTTTGGTGTTTGTACCAGTTTTCAAGGCCTTGACTGGTCTACCACCATACATGGGTATGCTGCTTGGACTGGGAGTTCTCTGGATAATCACAGATGCGATTCATTATGGAGAATCTGAAAGACAGCGGCTGAAAGTACCACAGGCTTTATCACGCATTGACACTCAAGGAGCTCTGTTCTTCCTTGGAATTTTATTGTCCGTTAGCAGGTATATCAGAATCCTTTGGGTTTATTAATCCTTGCAGCAGCATGGCAATCAAAAAGTGCACGCAGAACTCTTTTCTTGACAGAATAGGTTCATACATCATAACCCTTAAATCATTCTAAACCAGATGTTGAGAACTAACTCTGTTAGAAAATCTGCAACCCAGGCCATTTGGCATTATATCATTTCATAGTCTTGATTAACATGGATAACCACTATAAATGCCATATACCCTATAAATGCAACATACCCAGTAAAACCCCACAAGTGAGTTCTGGGGAGGGTAAAGTGTATGCAGACCTTACCACTACCTAGGGGAGGTAGACAGGCTGTACCCGAAAGACCTTCGGCTAAAGTGTAGTAAATTCAGGTACAAAGAAGAGGAAAACAGTAATATGACAACTAACATGGGAACCGTGTAAAATCTACCAGAAAAACAATAATCAACCACAAAATAGTGCAATAATTGAAACACAATAAACAACAATGATAGATATCTACGGCTAAACTCTAAGCTAACATACTACGGAGCATGATAGCACTAGTACCCCACTAACCTTATACTCTAATGCGTGTCCTCCACATCTCCCTATCTAAGGTTATGTCATGCGCCATGTGATATCTAATCACCTCAACCCAATACTTCGTTGGCCTACCTCTACTCCTCTTCGTTCCTACTATATACATCTTTCTGTTGTGCTCATGCATTGTGCGACTATCAACCATCATCCATGTCCATCTGAATTAGATAACATCGCATGACTGGTTGTTCTGGCATACTAACATCTTTTCCATAGCCTCGAATCAGCAGGTATTCTGCGAGAATTGGCAAATTACCTTGATGCCCATATACCAAGTAGTGAACTCATTGCAAGCTCAATCGGGGTTGTGTCTGCAATCATAGACAATGTTCCCCTGGTTGCAGCCACCATGGGAATGTATGACCTATCTTCCTTTCCCCAAGATTCTGAGTTCTGGCAGCTTGTAGCATATTGTGCCGGTACTGGTGGATCCATGCTAGTAATTGGTTCAGCAGCTGGAGTAGCGTTTATGGGAATGGAGAAGGTCGACTTCTTTTGGTATATGAGAAAGGTACATGTGCTGCAGCCTGCTATTTTGATGCTCCGCTTTAAACATTTCTGCTTCAATATTTGTCGCTCTATCTCTGCAGGTTAGTGGGTCTGCTTTTGCTGGTTATGCTGCGGGCATTGCTGCCTATCTTGCAGTACATAATCTCGCCATCTCACTCCCTACAGCTCTGGCTCAAGTTCCTTTTCTTAATGGATCTTAATACCATTTGGATGACTGAGTAAATATGATGGTTTATGTATTTTGTGCATCAAGTAATGAGCTAAATATATGAATACAAATCCAGAACCTTTAGCGGCGGAGATGAAAATGCCATATAGCAAATTCTTTTGAACTACCAGTGTGTTGGCCTGGCCTGGGTTAGGGATTAAAGCCCCTTGATGTAATTCATTGATTCTAATTATTGACTAATGTAATGTTTCTCAACTATGAGAATGCATTAATAATTAACTGCTAGAAACCTAGTCCTCCCCACTCACTTTTTCTCTTATTTCTTTTTGCATGAAATGTGAAGTTTTTAAAGCTTTCTAGTTAGTTACTTCGACCGGGAGTTAGTTTCCTTCTATTTTGATTACAATCCAAATGCAGGTTATTTACAGCTCATGGGGAGAACAAGGAAATGCTCTTGCTCCTTTATGGCCAAAATAATGGTACCTGATAAACAAACTTCTTTCTTGCTTAGCAAGCATGCCTGCCTTCCAAGCTAACATCTACTTCAAACGATCCGGAATGAGGGGCTCCATTCTTAATCTCTCCTGAATCAGAAATACCACTTGGATTCCACATTTGACGATCTGAAGCTTCGGATCTTCTTATCTTCTGATCTTTTAATATCGTGAGCGCTTGTATGTACCTGGTTAATTACTATGAATAAATGACGGCCAACATTTGGATGCTTGTAGGCCTTTGGTTCAGCGGGTAGGAGGTAGCTTGATGTGTGAGTTCGACCTATGTCATAGTTAGAACCTAGGCAAATGTTGGTATTTAAGTAATAAATGATTGAGTGAGCATATTATCCCTGAGGGCAAGTTGGCACATGGTTTTAAGCTCGATGGATAATAGGCTCACCCCTGTATGATATATATCTAACTCGGCTCTTGCTGCTGAACCAAAGGTCTACAATTATCTTGATGTTGGCTAAGCTTTTTGTATTCATAGTAATTAACTAGCAGTATAAAAGCCCTAGGGAAATTAAAAGACTGGAAGAAGATAAGAACCTGAGGTTCTTGGTGGAGCAGGCTTTGTCTTACCGAGCACAATTGAGGGTTTTTTGACGAATGTCGTTCTAATTTTGACTGCTTGGCCAGTTCTTCCATTTCAAATGTGAGCTTCTTTGCAGTAGATTTGGGAGTTGAAATTTTAAAAATAAAATTATTATTTTGTTGGCAAATTTCTTTTAGATATGCATGTCTGAAATTAGCTAATTTTAACATGTGTTTCAATCATTGACTAAACTCAGTCATACATGAAAAAAGGGTGAAATTACACAAGGTATCCCAAAGTGTGTGGTCTTAATTTTTGTTCCCATAGAAAAAGTCTCTAACAACTAACAAATATTTTTTTGACCATTTACTCCACAAGTATTTTTAAGGAAAAATTAAATAAATCAGCACCTTAAGTTTTCAATATTACTTAAAATCCCATCCTACTAAATTTATTACAAAATTCCTACTAAACACATTCTTTATCAGATAAATTACTATATATTGTTGAACACAACACACTTTTATTTCATTAACTTAATTATTCAAAATTAATTGAAGGTTAGTTTGTTATCAGTTGATGCTTTTGTATATTAGTTTAGAAATTGAAGAAATCGTTTTTCAATTTTATGTTCTTTAATCATTTTAACGACATTAATGGATTTGGGACCATCTTTTAGTTTGAGTTTTACTCAATTGCATTCAACAACTTCTACTAATATTGGTGTTGGGTTTGTTCCTGGTCGATTCAATTATGAAGAAAGTGATTTTTATGAAAAATATCCAAGTATCGAAACGATCCTATAATGATGAAGAAGTTACGGGATGCTGCTAGTGGTAAAGGAAAAAAAGTCTGCTGTTGCTATTTCAAAGAGAAGAAGAAAGAAAGTTGTGAAAAAAGATCAATTACCAAAAGTATGTTATTTAAGTATTTGATAGATGAATTTCTCCAACATACATTATAATTATATATCATAATAGAAAATGTAACAAATGTTAATGTTAATATTGAACTTGATACATAATTATGAAGTTACTGTGACATTGTTGCATTCTGATACATCATAAAATTTACATGTGATTTTTCTTCTTTACATACCTGATACATTCAGTGTACTGTGTTTGATACATAGATTTAAGGTTAATGAGTCCTTGCATGCTTTATGATACATAATACAACATATATGTGATTTTGGTTCAATTTATACTTGATACATTTAATATACTTATTATGATACATAGATCTAATTTTGTCGGGATTTTAGATTTATATGATAAATTCTAAAATTTGCATGTGATTTTAGTTTGTTTACACCTGATACATTCAGCATATTGAGTATGATACATAGGTATGAGATATATCATTATTTCTGATACATAGTGAATTTTAAAGTTGATTTGTATTTTTGTTCCATCTGATACATTCAAATTTGTGAGTATCAGATATACATATAATGTTAAGAATTGTATTATAAAAATAAATATATCTTTATTATTCTTTGTAACTGTTATAATATATTCACTGTTTCTTAATGAAAGGGATGAAATATGTGATCAAAATTTTTCACCTCATCCACTGAGGTTTGGTATTTCGTGCAACCGTAACTTTGCTATCGATGTTGAGAACTATGTGGGTAAAAAAGTACTCAATATGTTTAAGGAGACATACTTTGGTGTATTTATTGATATGCCCAAATCAAATTTTCAAGGCCAAATAACCAAAGGCTTGTTGATGCTTGAATTTCTATAAGATGACCCCAATGAATTTCATGTATATGTGAAACGAACAGTGCTGAAATTTACTCTTTTTGAATTTACTCTCATTAGTGGTTTGAATTTCATCGCAATCACTGAAGAGTTTCAGTATCCCACTTCAGAGCCCTCTTTGTTATTGACAAAGTATTTTTCTCAGGCAAAAAATAAAATCTTGGTTGAACGATTTAAGATGAAAAATTTCGACAATATTCAGGATGCACTGCGGATGATCATATTGTTTTTCATTCATATGTATTTTTTATCTGAATCTGATGATGTATCTGTTAGTTTTTTAGAATTCAAGATGGTCGAGAGTGGCTCATATGAATATTATCCGTGGAAAAAGATTGCTTTCAGCAAGTTAATGAATTCATTGAGACTTCATTGAAAAACAACTTTATCGTTTAGGAGGAATGTCACACGTTCTCAACGTGTGAATGTACGAATGTTGTTTTAAAGTAGATAGATGTATTTCTTATCGTACTGGTAATCGTATACCTTCCTTATGTGTGATGCATGTGCGTGTTCAAATAGACTATATTCATGAATGAAATGTTTAGCAAGGTAATTTTTAGTTATGTTCAATCATTTTTGGCGTTTTATGTTGCATACATGAAAGTTTAATTTATGTTTTCATTATATATTTTTTTGTAAGTAAATGCTAAAGCATGTAACTCATTCATAAAGTAATATATTTGTAGAGCATACATCTATCATATCAGTGCCTTCATCAAAATAGTTTTTTTCACTATTCTCTGATACATTACAGTATTTGTATGATACATGATACATAACTATTAAATGTATGATACATTACTAGCTGTTAAGTAAAATAATATTACATTATTGCTCTTATTTTCATATTTCTAATGTTGTTATTTTTTTCAACCTTAATTATAGTTTGTGTATATCAACCTAAGTCCTACGGTAGATGAGCTGAATAGTCTCCAATTATCAAATCATACTGGTATGGATTGGAATGATTCCGTCAATTCAACTTTATCATCCACATTTCGTGGCCAGTAGAAAAAAATTGATCATGAAGCAACGATGACAGCAGATTTGTTACATCTAGATGATTTTGATGATTTTACTACCACGTCAATGCTCGATATGCTAACAAAGTCAAAATACTATGTCTGATAGATCATTGGCTCCACCTTTAAAAAGAAAAAAGAAAGAACCCGAGCTAAAATAATCTGTGACTGTTCCAAAAAAGATTAAAGCTCCATCATTTATCAAAAAAATTAATGTATTACCTTCGAGCACATCAAAATCCTTTATTGACCCAATTAATGAATAAGCTCAACATGAACCATCTCTAATGGACTGTGGCGAATCAACACTATCAGTTGTCTCACATATGTGTGTCTACACAGAAAATTAATGTGTCTAAAGTCACGCATCATGAACAATTTTTGCTTAAAGTTGATATAGATACAATAGAATTATTTGTCAAGACATATGTAAGTGCTACATGTATTTTTATAGTTAAAATAGGCTAACTTGACATATCTAATATACTTTGTTTACTTATGAAGGTTGACAAAAGATTTAATCACATTGAGACATTGATAAAAGAGCAATATGAAGAGATGATGTCAGCTGCGAAAGAGAAACATGATGCTCCTCAAAAAGTAATTTTTAATTTGATCACCTTGAATTTACTATACAATTATTCTATTAAAAATATATGATTTTTAGGTTGTTAATGAAATTGACAGTTCAAATAGAGATTTGACAAAGAATGAGACAAATGGTGATGAATTAGGCACTCCGAAAGAACAACCGAAGAATATACCAGACAAGGTAAACCAATTAAAAATTTAAAAATGTATATTGTATATTATTTTCATAATATAATGTAATTTTGTGTATCAGAATGATGATGCAAATATTGGCTCTAGTGGATATCGAAAGTTGAATGAAAAAACTAATGTTGAGCCTTCTTAGAAATTCATTTTTCATGATTCAGCTATACCGACAGAGACCATTGGAGTTCAACATGAACAGAAGATACGCTTAAAAATCTGTTTTGTGGAATGTATGTTATTAATTGGAAAAATCTATCTGTTAAATAGGTTATGCATGATATATAATATAACTGACACATTCATGACACAAAGTTTGATATACCGATCAAATGTATAAAAAATATTGTATTATTTTATGACACATAACAACATTTGAGTATAAAATGAGTTCTTTTAAGACCGACTTCATAGATATAATGTTACATATCTTTCAGTCTATATATGTGATATGGATTCTTACACCTAAAATTTTTTAATATTTTTTGTAAGCTGTATCTAATAATATTTCTTTTTTCAGGAGCCTTGAACTGAAATTTTAACTGTTGCATTTCAGAAATTCATTGACAACATCATACTTGGACTTTCCACACCAACCATTGCAATACAATTTGTTGAGATTTCATATAAAGTAAATCTTCCTAATCCATCTTTATCGACAAACAACATTAAATTTTAAAATGAACCGCGGGTACGCATAACACACAGGGTGTGGATTGTATATTATTAATTAGAAATATCTATTTGTTAAAACGGTTATGCATGACATATAATTCATCTGATACAATTATATCAAAAAATTTATATTATTTTATGATATATAATAACATTTGAGTATAAAATAGGCTCTTTCAAGACCGAATTTATATATATAATGTTACAGTTCTTTTAGTCTATATATGTGATATAATGTCTAATTGTACGCTTTATCTAATAATATTTCTTTTTTAGGAGTCTTGCATTGAAATTTTGACTACTGCATTTCAGGAATCTATTGATAACATCGTAGCTGGAATTTCAACACCTCTATTGATAACATCGTAGCTGGAATTTCAACACCAGCTGTTGCAATGCAGTCTATTGAGCTTTCACAGAAATTAAATCTCCCTGATCCATCTTCACCGACAGACAACATTGAAGTTCAAAATAAATCACAGGTATGCATAACACATGGGGTGTGGAGTGTATGTTATTAATTAGGAATATCAATTTGTTAAAGAGGTTATGCATGACATATATTTCACCTGATACATTAAATACATAATTTATTCTAAATTTCTAAATTGTATCAGAAAATGTGTACTATTTTATGATACATAATATTTTTTTTGAATGTAATGGGTTATTTTAAGCCCGGATACATAGAAATAAGGACTAGAAATAATGCTAAAGATGTATTGGACCATATATGTCATATGAGTTCTCTTACATCTAACTAATTTTTAAATTTTTGGTACGTTGTATCTAATAATTTTCATCTTTCAGGAGTCTAGCATTGAGATTTTGAGTGCTGCGATTCAGGAATTCATAGATAACATCATAGGTGAAACTTTCAAACCAGTCAGCAATGTCGCTCAAGTCTGTTAGTCCCCAAAAAACTAATGACAATGAATGCCACATTCATGATAGTCAGTTTCCATCAAATTATTCAGACGCCCACTTTGGTAAACATGATCACATAAAAACATCTGTACCAAGGATCAATAAGCGAACTAAGATATTCATGTCTCATATTTGACTAAATTTGATTTTAGTTGTAAAGGCAAGGAAACCGCCACAGATGATTTTCCTCGAAAGCATTTCTTTGATGGTTATCTTATATCTCAAGATGGGCCGATTGAATTAATCGAAGAATACTCTGAATGAATTATCGAAGGATTATAAAGTTTCATGAAAAAAAGTAAGATATGTAACTTTTTTTCTTACTATCTTGTAATATTAAGATTATAAAGTATTGAAACTTATCATTATTACTCTTATAGGAACTTGTAGGAAAACCACTGCAGAGCTAATAAATCTGGACTTGATTTCAATTTGTTGGATATTGTTGTTGCACATCCCGATATAAAGAACTAGTTTTACACAATGTCCCAGACCAACACCTGCTGGAACAATGAGGTATTATAATATCAATACATATAAATAAAATAAATTATTTTTTTATACATAACTGTATATTATGATACATTCTGATATATAAGTTAGTATAATGTATCATGTAACTATGGAGTTGTGTTGTTATGATAATTCATAAATTACATGTGGGATGTGTTATGTCAATGATGTTAGAATCATTTTATGCAACTTCTTTCAATAGGGTATAACTGTCATATACATATATAAATAATGTAACTGTCATTCTCTATTTTTATTTGTCAATTGATATGAAAATGAGATTCAATTTGTTGAAATCATTAATTGATTTATGTTGTTATTTGGAGTAGCATGTAGATTTTATTTTCTACTACCTTCGAAAGAAATCAGAGTAACAAATGGATCAGGAGTACAAATACACTATCGTGAATTGGTTGTTCAAAACATATATTGATGCCACATACAAATGGTATTTTCAAGACGCAGCACGCGATGCTCTATCTAGTCAAGATGATTATAAAAGGCTGTAAATTGTTGCAAGCTATGAAGAGTCACTGATAAATAGCATAAAAGGTTTAACATACTGCTACTTTGCCTTGGCACTTGATCAATGATGTATATGTTCCTGTAAACTGTGATGAGAAATTTTACTGGGTACTAGCTATGATATCTCTAAAGAAAAGATGTATCCGGGGGTATGACTCAATATTATCACTGAAAAATCAAGAGCCATCACCTGAGATCCACAAATTGTCTGTGATGCTGCCAACCTACCTTTGTGATAGTGAATTTCTGGAAAACATTAAACATACGGTATGGTCAAGTCTCGAAGCATACACCAATATAATGAGCCAAGGCATCGGTGTTGTGAACTAATATCATTTGATGTTGAATACGTAGAAGATATTGCACAATAAGTCAATGAAAGTTTGTAAGTATCTCTTCACAATTTTATATATGTACAAAGAGTTCAACTCATTTCTATTATTAAATATTTTTTTAACTATAGGATTACTCATGTTTAGGGACTGTGGAGTGTTTGTGACAAATTTTGCTGAGTTTCTTAATGATCGAATGCTGATTCTCTCATCACATGTTGATGTTGAATATCATCAAAAGAGATATGCTGTGATGCAGAATATCATAAAAAAAGATATGCACTCCTATGGAATAATGTAGTCAAAAGGGCTAGAAAAATTTATGTTAGTGGCCATGATGATCCGCCAAGACCACGGCCAATTTATGTTCCTCTGACCGATGATTCTACTATTGTTTCCATAGAGTATATACTAAGTTGCGTAGCTATGCTCTGAATAATGTTTAGGGTACTGTCTTACTGGCCCCTATTATTGTAATTTCAAAAACTAAGTTTAATACTGTTGTTTTTTGTTGAAGAAAATTATTAAATCAATTAAAGTTTGTGAGATGTTTTAATCAACATTTACTTTTATTTTGTTCAACACATGCAAATCTATAATATATATTGAATTAAATTGTTGAATAGTACTTCAAAATGTTTCAGTTCTTAGTTGAAATTTAGCAAGTACTTTATTTGGTTTCAAAATAATATAATTATATTGGAAATTTTTTAGATTTATTAGACTACTATCATTACATACAATAAATTCTTGTACTTTGAATTTTCAAAAAAAAAAAAAAACGTTCACATACATTATACATACTAAATAGTCATATATCATATAAACCATAATGTTATAATAGACAACTACAAATGTAAATGGATGTAAAGTTAAGTATCATAAATAATTTTACAAGTAATACATGCAATGTATCATATTTCAAGTCACATTATATCATAATTCCGGCATTAATTAATTGTCAGTTTAAAATTTTTATACCATTTTACATATTATTTTCTAAAGTTGTGTATAGTATTAAATTTTTGCATCAGTTTGATGTTTACCAGTGATGTATCATAATGCTAGTTCTGATGAACAAAATCACGTTAACATGAAAAACCTTTCATGATGAAGTTGTTGTCTCATTTGAATAGCCAAAAAAACTTATGTAAGGTGATATATTACTTAAGAAATACTTTTAAACATTAAATTAATTATAAAAGGATTAAAAAATGTTAAATCATAAAAAACAAACAATCATTCAACTTAAATATTATTCAAAAATTATTCAACAATAGCCAAATCAAAATCAAACTATCATAGACCAATTTAAGATAGTACATCAAATCATGTAATGTATCATGAAACTTAAAATTATTTCTCCTCTAAAAAGAAGTTACACGTACGTCTGTTGTGACCTTTGACACAACCCGAAATTGGGCCTTGTCGTATGGGCATCTCAAGCTCAACAAGGACTAGAGATCGCCTTGTTAACCCAACCTAACCATCATATCAATCCACCAGCGTCGGATGATCTCCGAACATACAATCAAGATATAGAAAAAAAGATTAGCAATCATTACTTAAGAAATGTCTAATCTAACCATTAATATCAACATTCTAAACAACATACCCAAGTCCATAGTCATCCACAAGTCTCTACCAATCCAATGTTTATAATATGTTGGGACATGCCTCAGACAATAGCCAAAAATCAAGTCTAATATAAGTCTATGACATAAGATAGAAAGACTATGAAATGTATACCTTACAAAGTATGGAAGCTCACTACCTCAAAGTCAACACATGATCCGCTCGAGCACCTAGTCACTGTGTAAGAAAAGAAGAAGAAGCTCCAACCCCTGTGTCGCAAGTGGACACAACGTCCGGAGACAGTTAGTGATTGGAGTGCTAGCATGTAACTCAAGGGTAAGGATAAAATAGTTTCACTATTCAATACTAAGTCAAACTATCATAAATCACCACATTCATACACATAACATGTAGATATATGTAAATACATAAAGTGCCAAAAATATAACAAGGCCATCGCATGTATTTCAAAGAACCCAATCATGAACCATAAAGTGGAGGATTCTAACCTTCCACCCGTGTAGTTTATATAAAGCAAGAGGACCCTAACCCTAAACCAGCTTATCATGCATGTGGACTGTAACCACAAACCTTTTTCTAGACAAGTGGACTCTAACCACAAGCCATATTGTTAGACAAGTGGACTCTAGCCACTAACCATCTTATCAAACAAGTGGACTGTAACCACAAACCATCTTATTACGCAAGTGAACTTTAACCATAAGCCATCCTATCCATTACTAGTCGACATTGGGAATTTAACTCTTTGTCCATGCATTCACATCCTCTTAATTCAACATTTAATGACTTAAACCCACTTAGCCATTTCAGCATCACAACTATAGTTCAACACATATATAACCACAAGATTTTTATGAATCATTTATCAATCAATCACCTTAATAAGACAATGCCTTAGTTTTAATTTCCATTCAAGTCAAATTATGGTGATCAAGACCTTTATCAAACCATTCATTAGCATTCTTACACCAAGCTTTAGTTCAAACACAATTCAATTTCATGCTTAGAGAATCAAACCCTTTTTAACTAAACCAACCACCAAGGTCACCAATTATCTCATTAAAGGGCTAACAAGGCCTTTTCAAGGACATTTACCAATTATTCTTTCTAATTAAGCCATTACCTTATTTCAAATCCCTATCAACATGTGCCTAGTTATTTCTAGTAGACATTTTCACAAACACCTTGAGGGCATACCTTTACTATGATCAAAGCCCTAGTGAAAACCACCAATATTAGGGTTACCCATGACCTACTTGTTAAAGTACAATCAATAAGCACTCACATGTTCCAATCATAACCAATAAACATGTATAAATACAAGTTCAAACAAGAGTAAACATTACCCATCACTGCACATCAAAACCTTCAACATTTGTTTCAAAAATCACCATTAAAGATTCATAAAAAATGTTTAAATAATATGATATTTGAAAAATAATAATAAGAGAATAGTCACATGCCTTATACAAGATGATTCATGGAAAGATTCTTGACCCTTTTAGCCTTTAGATAAACACTCTTGAAACCCTAGCCTCCAATCTTGTTGAAGAAGTTTTGAAAGTGTTTTAGAATGTTTATGAGCTTGTATATGCCAATAATGAAGTGCTAAATGAGGTTATAAGTCGTGGGTTATAAGGGTTTAGGGGTGGAAAATATCTAAAATACCCTCAACTTATAAGCTAAAAAGTTAGCCTAGGAAGGTATGACTCACCTTCTTTCCGTACCCTAGGGTACGAGTGGTACCCTAAATCATACCGTAGGATTTACCATGGAACCCTAAACTATTCAACACACAACCATGCTAAGATAGCTCATACCATAGGGTATGAATGGTACCATAAACCATACCTTATGCCGTACCTTGGACAGATTTATCTAGGCTAAGCATATGACATCATACGACTAGGCAACATATGACCCTTACCCTAACATATGACTTGGGAGAGGTTAAACCGTAGCTTGGACAGAATGTAACCCATACTACATTGCCTAAAATTTGAGTGAGAGGACCCCAAGTCCTATACTAGGGTATGACTAGTACCCTTGAGTCGTACCTTGCCCAGAAACTTCAACTAAGGGAACTTTTCTAAGGGTCCAAAGCCTAGGTGCTTCAATTCTCCCCCACTTGGATCATTCATCTTCGAATGATGAGTAAGGCAAGCACAAGAATGATTTTACACATTATTACATATCAAGATAATCTTTAACCAAATTAAAACACAAAAACATACAACAAGGATAAGACACATGCCATGATCACTATCAATCAACCATTCATTCAATTGACTTTGGGATTCAAACCCGTCGTCTATCAAAATACTTGCTCAATTTAAAGTTCAGGGACTTAAATATTGCTTATCAAAGACACAAATCAAGTCAAGAAGATTAACACATACCTTAAGAAGGGTTTTCAGAATGGGGAACAAATGTGGATACTTGGACTTTATGTCCTCTTTTGCCTCCCAAGTGGCTTCCTCAAACTTTTAGTTTCTCTATAGAACCTTCACCGGAGCCACCACTTTCATTTGAATCTAGCAAACTTGTTGATCCATGATCCTCACTGGTACCTCCTTATAGAACAAAAAGTTCAAAATACCAACATTCTCTAAGGGAATAACTAATGAAGGGTCACCTATACATTTCTATAACATAGACACATGGAATACCGAATGGATGGAGCTCAAACTAGAAGGCAACTCCAACTCATATACAACATTACCGGCCCTCTTCAAAATCAAATATGGACAAACATATCAGTGACTAAGCTTCACCTTCTTACCAAATCACATCAGTCTCTTCATGGGAGATACCTTCAAGAATACACAATCACCTACATTAAACTCTAAATCCCTATGCCTCACATCCGCATAGGGCTTATGGCGACTTTGGGCGGCTTTTAACCTACCCCAAATTACCTACATTCTCCAAGGCTTGGTGAACTAAATCAGGGCCAAGAAACTTACCCTCACTAACTTCATACCACCCAATAGGAGAACGACATCTTCTACCATACAACGCCTTAAAAGGAGCCATGCCAATGCTAGAATGATAGACATTGTTATAGGCGAATTCAATCAAAGGCAAATGGTCATACCAAATACCACCATAGTCAATCACACAAGCACACAACATATATTCTAATCTTTAGATAGTCCTCTTCACTTATCCATCCATCTGAAGGTTCAAATCGATACTAAGGCACACTTTAGTACACAAACCTTTGTGAAATAACTTCCAAAAATGAGATAAGAATGGAGTACCACGATCTGAGATAATAGAAACCATAGCACCATGCAACTTCATGATCTCAGCAAGATATTAGTTAGCATAATCTTCTGCAGAATAACTAGTCCTCACAGACAAGAAGTGGGCGGACTTGGTCATTCTATCCACAATGACCCAAATAGAATCACATTGATTCTGAGACCAAGGAAGATAGGTGATAAAATCCATATTAATCACTTTCCACTTCCATTTGGGCAACTCTATTTCTTAATTCAAACCACCGGGTCTCAAGTGCTCAATTTTCGCTTGTTTCCACACTATACACTTAGCTACATAGCTAGCCACATCTCGATTTATATCATTCCACCAATAAAACTCCCTAATATCATGATACATCTTTGTAGAATCAAAATGAATAGCATATCGAGATCCATGAACCTACGCCATAATCCTTTCCCTCAATCTATCAACATCGAGAACATATAGCCTACCTTGGTACCTCAATATACCATCACTATAAATCACAAAATCAATAACCTTTTGTTGACCCACATTGCTCTTAATCTTCATCAAATCAGGATCTAATATTCTCTTTTCCTTTACCTCAACAACAAAAGACGACTATGCTACCAGATGCACAAAAAGATATATGTAAATACATCAAGTTCCAAAAAGATAACAAGGCCATAGCTTGCATTTCATAGCACCCAATCATGAACCATGAAGCGGAGGACTCTAACCTTCCACCCGCATAGGTTATATCAAGTAAGAGGACTCTAAACCCAAGCCAACATACTGTGCAAGTGGTCTCTAACCACAAGCCTTTTGCTAGACAAGTGGACTCTAACCACAAGCCATATTGTTAGACAAATGGACTCTAGCCATTAGCCATCTTATCAAACAAGTGGACTCTAACCACAAGCCATCTTATTACGCAAGTGGACTTTAACCACAAGCTATCGTTTACTTTACTAGTTGACATTGGGAATCTAATCCTATGTCCCTGCATTCCCATCCACTCAATTAAATATTTAAGGACTTTAACCCATTTAGCAGTTCCAGCCATCATAACCACAATTCAACACCATACATCACCACAAGGTCTTTATGAATTATTTGTCAATCAATTATATTAATAGGATAATGACTTAGTTTCAACTACCATTCAAGTTAAATTATGGTCATCAAGACCTTTATCAAAGCATTCATTAACATTCTTACACCAAGTTTTAGTTCAAACATAATTCAAACTCGTGCTTAGGGACTCAAACCCCTTTTAAACTAAACCAACCACCAAGGTCACTGATTATCTAATTAAATGGACAACAAGGCCTTTACAAGGTGATTTACTTATCATTCTTACTTATTAAGCCATTACCTTAATTCAAATAACCTTCAACATATGACTAATTATTTCTAGTATATATTTTCATAAACACCCTGAGGGCATACCTTTACATGACCAAAATCCTAGTAAAAACCATCAGTATTAGCGTTACCCATGACCCAATTCTTAAACCATAATCAATAATCACCCACACATGCCACTTATCACTAAAAACATATATAAACACAAGTTAAAACAAGAGTAAATATTACCCATCAATATACATCAAAACCCTCAAAATTTATTTCAAAACACACAATTAAATATTCATAAACAATATTTAAATAACATGATATTTGAGAAATAATAATAAGGGAAGAGTCACTTGCCTTATACAAGATGATTCATGGAAAGATTCTTGACCCTCTAAGCCTTTAGATAAACACTCTTGAAACCCTAGCCTCCAATCTTGTTAAAGAAGTTTTGAGAGTGTTTTTAAATGTTTTTGACCATATATATATGAAGAATGAAGGAAAAAATAAGATTTTAAGTTGTGGGTTATAAGTGTTTAGGGGTGGGAAATATCTAAAATGCCCTTGGCTTAGAAGTTGAAAAGTGAGCCCAGGAGGGTACGACTCACCCCCTTAACCCACACCCTAGTGTTTGAGTGGTACCCTAAGTCATACCCTAGGCTTCATTATAGACCCCTAAACTTTTCAACATATGACCATACTAAGATAACTCATACCTTAGGGTATGAATAGTACCCTAAACTATATCTTAAGCCACACCTTGGATAGATTCAACTAGAGTAAACATATGACATCATATGACTAGGAAACATATGACCCGTACCCTAACATATGACTTAGAAGCGGCTAAATTATACCTTGAAAAAAATTCAACCCCCACTATACTGCCTAACATACGAGTAAGAGGACCCCAAGTCGTATCCTAGGGTATGAATAATACCCTTGAGTCGTACCTTGACCAGAAACTTCAACTAAGGAAAATTTTCTAAGTGTCCAAAACCTAGGTTTTTTAACCTCCACATCCGTATTTGCCACAGTATTTCATTGTTGACGTTAGTGTTTCATGTGCTTTCTTACACCTCTTCTTCTTCGGCCTCGCAGGTGGTATTTTGTATTTTGGTGGTATGACTTCTTCATCTTCGACATATTGAGAAACATGCCAATATTTCTTATATGGCATGGTTTTTGAGTTAATTTATATTCAAGAATGTAAAAAGTATTTCTTAGAGGAGTTTTGGATTTTTCAGACAAGGGTTGGGGTATGTTTGGATCACGAAACTAGTGGGTCACCGTGATAAGCCCGCATCACGACATTAGTCCCGACCTCATATTGAATGTGTCGCGGTGAGGGATTCCTTTGACCGCGATAAGACCGCATCGCAATGAGGATATTGCATCTAGTTCTTGATTTAAATTATTGAAGGGCAATTAGTTCTTTTCCCCCTCAACCCAAATCATCCATAACTTGACTTGGGGTATCTTTTAGGGTATTATTTTACCTTCTTCTCAAAATCACTCTCAAGAAAATCCTTATCCTTCCCCAAGAACAAATTCAATTCTTATTTCCCCAAGTAATCAAGAATTCAAGCTTCCAAGTTTAAGAACCTTCAAGAAAGCATCAAGAATGGGATTTCTTTCCCAAGTTAAGAAGTTAAAGGTATGTGGATGTTCATCCATGGGTATCTTTCACCTATGGAGCCCAAAAATAACCTGTTTTGGTTTAATTTATGAGTTTATACATGTTTAAGATGAAATAAATCTATGAATCACTTGTTAATTCAATTACAGGTTATGTTTACAAGTGTTTTCAAGTGGAATGAATCATATCAGTTTTTGAGTGTAGCAATCCCCATGTCATAATCAATTAATTTCAGGATAAATACCTAAATTATGAATTTGGCCATGTAATCGTATTGTTTCCTCATATTTAAGATATTCCTATATTCAAGTTTATGATCCCCACATGTTTGATGAAATGTCTATGTTTTGGGTCTTTGAACCATATTACATACTTTGGTATTTAAAGTTTTATATTGTATTTTCTTTTCAATCATTTAGTGCTGGTTGATTTTGAACACCCGATACCTATATGGTTTTACATGATTTTAGAGCTTTCAAGTAATAATTTTAGTTAAACCATGAATATTACCATTTACTCAGTTGATATGGTCATGATGAGCAATGTCAGTTGTTATGTTTAGTGAATTTAGTTTAGTTTCAGTAACGGTGTCAGTTTAGTTAGGAGTATGATTTAGCACCAAGCAAACCTAGAGATAGGGGCTCACCTTCTAGTAGAGGGTGTGACCTTTAGTAGTAATCCTTGGATTCAAAACTACGTAACCAGTGTAGGTTTTAGATGTCTTCTGCAAGTTGAGGGTTTGACCCATATATCACGAGAGTACTTGCCAGTAGAGGCTGACTCCTTAGTTCTTTGGGACACCAGTTTAGTGGATCCACACAACCAGTGTTAGTACCCATGGTACGGTACTGACACTCTTTCAACTAGGGTTATAGGTTAGACCGCGATTAGCTCAAATTGGGGCATGATAGTTACATGATACCTCTCACAGTATCAGTATAGTAATTAGTGTATTCAGTTCAGGCTTGCTTGACCAAGTATACCAACTTTTAGTTATTTAGTTATACAACCTTCAGTTTTTCAAATTATAGATTATCTTAGAATTATGTTATTCTTGGTCTTGCATTCTTAGATATTTCATGTTCACGCATTTATGCTCAGATACCTCATGTTTTTTAGCCAGTCCTCATATCATATACCAGAACATTCAATGTACCGATTGCATACCATTCTTTGTGCTATACATAGGTTCGAACACAGTTTCCTGACCGCTCTTAGACAGCTCAGCATTACCCAGTAGTAGTAGTAGTAAGTCCTCATCCATCGAGGATATGAATTTCTTATTTTAGTTACTTCAGTGCTTTATCATGCTCAATTAGTTGGAGTTAGTTGGGGGTTTGTCCCATCAAATCCTTAGGATGTTTAGAAGCTTTCAAATAATCAACAAGACAGTTAGTTAGTTATTTCAATATTAACAATTGTTCAGATAGATAGTTTAGTTTTTAGTATTTTATCAAATATTTCAGATATGATTTGCTTCAATTCTAGTATTCAGTTTTACAGTATCTTATCAATGCATCTTTTTCTCATGTATTACATTACAGTATTACTCAGTGCTCATAGCAGGTACCAGTTCAGGAGTTAGCTTGTGGTTACTTATGACCGTAAGTACCGTTGTTATAATTAGGGGTAGCCTTGGGTTGTGATAAGTTTGACAATCATGCAGTCTTACCTCTCTAGATACCCCAGTTTCCATAAAGCATATATTGGTGGCCTCAATTTATTCTTTGGTTTCATCTTCATCACTTTAGTCTCCAAAATTTTGGTTCTTCCTGGATGTTCTTCTGTTTAATTCTGGACAGTTTTGTTTGAAGTGTTCGGGCTTTCCATAGTAATAATAGCGTTCATCATTTCTAGTGGAATCATCATTTTTGTCTCCTTAAGATCTTTACTATCTTTGTCTTATGATTTTCCTTACTCTATGATTTATGAGAGCCATTTCTTCACTATTAGCATCTTCCAGAATGTCCACTTCTTTGGTTAGAGCAATATTGGAGGTTACTGGTTTCTTTGTCTCTTCTTTATGGTACCTATTTATATAATTACGTTCATATGCAATGAGGTTACCTCATGGTTCATTGTATGTCATCTTGTAAAGATCTCTATCTTCCAGAATGGTAGCCTTAGTTTCCTAAATTTTTGGGAGATTCCAGACTAGCTTCTAGACTTGCAGGCTGTGTGGATAGATCAACCCAAGTGATTTTAGTTCACATACGATCTTGCTGAATATGGTAAATAGTATTTTAATGTTCTCATTTTCTTTTATTTTAACAACTCGTATTCATTGACCAAGGTAACGATCTTTGGCTTTTTAACATTTGTGGTTCCTTCATAGGTTACCTCTAATTTATCCCATATCTCTTTTGTAGACTCACAGGTTGATGTCTTTTTTTATCCTTCTCCACTTACTGCACAAAGAAGTAAACTTATAGCACATGCATTATTTTGGATACCTCTTTTTGTTCTTTGATGACCTCGAAGCTTTCAAGATTATCTATTTCAGAACTGCTAGATTCTTTGTCTTTGTCCTTTGACTTCTCTTTAAGTCCTGGAATTGGATTTGGACCCTTCTTGATGTTTACCCATGCTTGTAAGTCATTTGATTGGACAAAGATTCTGAACCTTTTTTTCCAGTAGGAGTAATGTTGTCCATTAAAGTATGATGGTCTTGTGGAGGACTGGCCATCCTAGAGAAGAGCACTGGGGATTTGATAGTTTTCCATTTTATCTGTACTCACTTGCGGTTAAGCAACACTATTAGTGAGACCTGCTTTGATACCAATTGAAATTCAAGAGAGGTGAATTGAAATTTTTTTGTGAGTTGACTACTGACTCTTTACAGTTGACTCGCCTGCAGATTAGTACACTTTACAAGGCAGATTCAATTTAAAACAATTAAGAAAATAAGTAATCAAACATAACGTAAGGATACAAATTTATCCTAGGTTGGAACACCAATGTGGTGCCTACTTGCAGTCCCCTTGGGTTTCAATGTTTCCTTAAATCTTTCAATATTGGCTTCAAGTACAATGATGGAAAACAAGTTTCAAAGACTTATTTTGCTCTTTAGATCTTGTGACACAACTTTAATTCATATTACAAATTTGACTCGATTGTATTCTTTGTATAACAATTGTAAGCTAAAGATTACAAAGCCTTATGAGACTAAGATAGAGACACTTTGTGTTTTTTTCTTGAAGTTGTGTGAGTGCTTCAGCCTTTTGTCTCTTTTTTATAGTGTCCACCTTTTTCCTGCCGTTATCTTTTGTGAGAAAGCCCAAGAGATTTATTCTTAATCAATTATTTGAATTGATTCCTTGATTAAGGGATGGGACCATAATATATTTCCATATCAGATATGTCCATACATGGTGCAGTTTCCATAATTATACATGTCCATATCAGATATGTCTATGTAACAATTATGGCCTTCCTTTATTTTGTTTTATGTCCTAATTGATTTGGTCTACCATGATTCTAGGGTTATGATCCTTCTTCCATTTCCAAGATATTTGATTGATTTTCTTTCTATACTATTTGAATGTTGTGGTCCTCCTTTTCATGATTGGATGTTCTTCTATTTTTTTGGAGCTGGCTCTCTTGCTTGCTTCCATGTTGAGTTAGTCTTTTTGATCCTCCATATCTTCCTGTGAGATACCCTTCTATCTTCCAATATCCTGCAAAGGTCTAGTCATTAGTTTGTCATTATTAAAACTTAAAAATAAGAGGCTAACAACAGCCTCGTCTCACCTACTTTTAAACCTCCTAATAGGAGACCTACACCTCCTACCATGGCAATTTTCAAAATGAGCTATTTGAATATTGGAATGATAACTGTTATTGTAAGAAAACTTAATAAGAGGTAAATAGTCAAACCAACTACCCTTAAACTCAATCACACAAGCCCTTAGCATATCCTCCAAAGTTTGAATTGTCTGTTATGCTTGTCCATCTGTTTGAGGGTGGAAAGTGTTGCTAAGGTTCACCTGAGTACCCAAACCTTTCTAAAATGAATGCCAAAAGGGAGAAGAAAACTATGTTCCTTAATTTGAAATAATGGACATAGGCACTCTATGCAATTTGACTATCTCCTGAATGAACAACTTAACATAATCCTCCCCTGAATAGTTAGTCCTCACAGGAAATAAGTGAGAAAACATAGTCATTCTATTCACAATGACCCAAATAGAATCATACTAATTGCGAGATCGTGAAAAACCCATAATTATAACACCCCATAGTCATAACACTCTTTTAATGCATCAAAAATGACCTTTTTGACTTCGTAGTGGTGATAGGTTATGTGTTGACATTGTGAGAGGTGTTAGGGGTATTTTAGGACCTCAAAACTAAGTAGGTGTCGCAAAGTAGGGCTTAGATGATGGCTAGACATGACATTACCATTGCCTAACTTCACTGGAAAGGTTAGGCCATGGATTAAGTGCCACCCAACCTGGGTTAGGCGCCGCCCAACCTGGGTTAGGCCATAGAATGGGCACTACCTACCCCATATTTTGCGACATAGGGGATCCATTTTTGAGTTATTTCCAGGGAAAAAGGTCTTTTGACATTAGATAATCATCCCTAAACATCATTACATAGAATTAAGGCTCCCAAATACATTTAAAACACTATAAAATCCCTAATTCATCTTCTAAAGCACTAGAGAAGAGAAACCAACTTAGGGTTTGCGTATTCAAGCTTAAAGGGTGAATTTTTCACGATTTCTTCATCATTAAGGTACGTAGGGCTATCCTAAATCTCCAGGGCATAGGTTTTATGATTTTAAAAATTTTTAAAGTGATAGAATTATGGTTATAAGAAGGGTTTTGAAAACACTTTGAATACTATGAATCATAACCCATTTTTGAAGAGATAATCATGAATGTTATCCATAGATTTTAAGTATATTCAAATATCTAAACAATATATGATTTTTAGAATTGATATGAGAGCAGAGTGATGAAATTTACCTCTCAATGTGGAATTTGATCGATTTACCATGTTATGGTTGATAAATTTTAAGTCCTAAAGTGTGAATCAAATATTTTACTAACATTCGTGGATTTAACGTTGGTTATGAATTGAAGAGAGGGTTTTTTCTTAATAAAACCATACTATTAGAATTAAACAAAAAAAGTACATGTGATTAAATAATTTTAATGGACACCACATGTTTAATTGTAAATAAGAGAATATGTTTACATAAGATTTCATGTACCTTTGAAATTGAGAACTCTCTTGTGATGTTATGTCTTTTAGGGGTCATTTGCATGTTTTGAATGAGAAAGGCTGTGGAATTGATATGATATGAATGACTTACAAGTCTGGTCATGCCGATACCCCACTATGATATGGCCTTAACAGAATGATAAATAAAGTATTTGTAAGCATGAAATATGTTTATATAAGGCTAAAATTGGGCTTAAAGAGAGTTAGATGGTTACTCAAAGAAAGTATGAGTAGAAGACTCTACGCTGGAAACCCTGCTTTGTGATTTTATGTACCTTGTATTATGTCGTCCCAATTTAGGACTACAGTGTAAGACCCTGCAAAATTCTCTCATAGTCTGAAACCTTAGAGCGTGTTCAGTAAACTGTAAATCTAGCCCTAAAAGGTTGAGAAGTGTCTTCTGAAGTAAGAAATATTTTAAACCATGTAGTATTTCCCTAATATCAAATTTTTGTCATGTAGAGCATTGAATAAGATTTCCATCGATACTAATTTCATCAAAATCCGCCATTGGATGAGAAAGTTATGGCCATTTTACTGAAAGTAGTGGAAACTGCCCAGGTGCGATGTCCAGTTTGATGGACCGTCGAGCTTGTGATGGACCGTCGCCCAGCCCATCGCAACCAAGGCAGTGATGCCCAATTACGACAGCCAGGATGATGGATCATCAAGGCTGTGATAGACCATCGCTAATACTGTCGCATCGAGGCAGTGCATTCTTTTTCTGACTGATGTGTGATGGACGATCCGATAGATCGTCAGACCTAGCGATGGACCGTCACTTTGACCGTCACCTCAAGGAAATCTATTCTTTTCCTAGACAATGTGCGACGGGCGGTCCGACGAACTTTTAAACCTAGAAATGGACCATCGCTTTGACCGTCGTAGCCCCCGTTTAGCATTTTAAACTCATTTTTAAAAAAAGGGCTTTTTGGTCTTTTTCTCACTCTTTTTAGACCCTATTTATATCCGATCAAGGCTCATAATTTCATTCTTCATCTTTAACACCAAAAACTAGGGTTTCTACAAAATCAAACCTTTCTTTCTTCTTCAAAAAAAATCAAGAGAAATTAAGAAATCATGAATCTCTTCAAGAGCCTTCAAGAAAGAGTTTCCTAAGGTATGCAGATGTTGATTCTTGGGTCCTTTTCATCTAAGAAGATCAAGAACCCTTTTCTAAATTTTAAAAATCTTATGTTTATAGGTTTTCATGATTCATGTGAATTGAAATTGATGTTCATGGTATTATTAAGTTTTCATTCATGTTTGTTTACAAGGTTTTCAAGCTTTGACCCTAGTATATGATATTCATGTGATGTTCATGATAAATCCTCTTCAAGTTGCTTGTTAGGTGATGTGTTCATGTCAATTAGGTGTAGAAATTGTTGAATAAGCAAAGCATGCTCCCCATATGTTTGACAAAATGCTTATCTGAAGGAATTAGAGACATTATAGAATGTTGACTAGAAATTACCAATTATGTCCAAGCCCATGCATGCCAAGTGTTTGTTGAAAAGCCTTAGAGAATAGATTGTGACATGTTAGCATGAAATCCCCCAATTATTTGTACTTTAATGCATGATAAGTGTTTAATGCAAGACCTTGTTGAATGGAGTATGAGCCAATAGTATGTCTCCCTATACTATCACATGTTTATGATTTTCAAGTGCTTGCAGTGATGCTTTAGTGAGTGCAATGGTGAATGAATGTCCATGGTATTGATTATTCAAGAATAGTTATGTTTTACTTGTATGTTTTCGAGTCCTGGGGGTATTTATACCTGATAATTTAACTACGGTCTAGAGCCAGTGTCAATTTTCATGATAATCTCAGTCAAGCCATGATTCTCAGAACATAGTGAGTTATAGAACTATGTACTCTCAAATAGATACAGAACGTAAAAAATTTTAGTATTCTTAGTAATCTCTGTGTCACTAGTATTCTAGTCTCAGTTCAATACTCAGCTCAGATCTAGTAGTGATCAAGTGTTCAGTTCAGTCCTTAGTAGTATTCGAGTAATCTATCTCGAGCTCAGTATCATTTAGTCAGATGAAGAGATTCAGTAGTATTCCGTTAGATACGGAACCAGGTGAATTCAGCATAACCTAGTCAGATCAGTCGAGAAACATCGCTCAGTTAAAGTTCAATTGAGAATCAGTTTAGAGTCTTTCAGTTGGGAGTAGGAGCTAGCACCCAGTGAGTGCAGGGATGGCGGTTCCCCATTAGAGAGGCAGGGTCGTTAGGAGAAATCCCTGAACTCCAGAACTATGTAGCTAGCGCAGGATAAAGGAGTCACCTGTTAGAAAAAGTCTTGTCACCCATTAGAAAAAGGCTTGACTACTATACTGCCTTAGTCTTGACTTCCTGTGAGGGTCACCCGTTAGAGAGGCTTGACCAAAGAGGTCTTTACTCGGGGAAGGGTATTGACACCCTTCTAGCTGGGGTTATAGGTTGAACCTCACTAGTGCAGATTCGGAGCATATATGTTAAGTGAGCACTCCTACTGTTACAGTTTCAGTATCAGTCTTCAGAGTAGAACTCAAAAATTAGGACTGTCAGATACAGTCATCTATCTCAGTAAGGAACTCAGATAGTTCCATTGATTCATGGACTACCCACTAGATAGGCATGGTCCCACATAAAGTTATTTAGTATCAGTATTATCATATCCATAGATCACCCATTAGATAGCCTTGATCTTAGTCTCAGATTCAGTTGAGCAATCTCATTATCAGATCCAGAGATCACTCGTTAGAAAGGATTGATCTCAGTCTCAGATTTAGTTGAGTAATCTCATTATCAGATCCAGAGATCACCTATTAGATAGGCTTGATATCAATCTCAGATTTAGTTGAATGATCTTATTATCAGATCTAGAGATCACCCGTTGGATAGGCTTGATCTCATTCTTAGATTTAGTTGATTATTCTTATTATCAGATTTAGAAATCTTCCACTAGATAGGTTTGATCTAAGATATAATCTCTTCTTATCATTGATAGTAGATTCAGGGATCATCCATTAGAGAGGTTTGATATTCAATTCAATCAGTTAAGAGTAGAAAACTTAGAGTGCAGTCATTGATATGTGTAGATTCATTTAATTAGTTTCAGTGTCATTAATTTTTGAGATCACTCACTAGATAAGACTGATGTCATCTTTGGTACTCATTTATCAATATCATAAGATTCAGTTGTTCAGTATCTCAGTATTAGTAGTGAGTTCAGAAGCTAGTAGAGCAGTACCTGAGTTACAGTATTTTGAGTCACGATGATTCCAGTTATGATTTGTGCATTTATGCATGCATTCTCATTCAGTACTCTCATAATTATTGAGTTAAGTAGTTGTTCATGCATAATCCTTTGAATTTAGCCTTACCTTATCTTCAAACTTGGTATATTCCTATACTAACAAATTTGCGCTATGGTGTTTTATTTGATACCATAGTTTCAGAGGCACGAGATCTAGAGTACTCCTAGCAGCCCAGTCCCTATTAGCAGCAGTAGACGTAGCAGTGAGTCTTATTTATTCAAGGATGATACTTAGTTTACTATTGCATCAGATTTGGTTTATTTTTCAGTAAACGAAGTTAGTTAGGGGCATGTCCCATTAACTCCATAGTTCAGACAGTTTAGAGGCTTTTTCGGACAGATGTATCAGTATTTAGTTTTTAGTTTTGAGTTATTTTTTTAGGTGTTTTGAACCTTATGGTCAGTTTTTGTATTTATTATCTATATTATGCAGTGCTCAGGTATAGATATCAGTAGAGGGTTATCTTGTGGTGCTTCGGAATCATGAACACCGTGTGCATTTGGATTCCAGAAAATTGGGTTGTTACAAACTTGTTATCAGAGCCTAAGGTTCAATAGTGTCCTAGGGAGTCTGCAAAGCCCCATCTAGGAGAGTCTTGTGCATGGGTGTGTTGTGTGCCATATTTATGTACAAGAGACTATAAGATGTTTTAGGAGCAGTTTTCCTTCTTTCAGTATTCATATCGTGCGAGTGAGCATGTGCTAAAGTTGATCCTCAATCTAATCCACCTCTTTCTTCCATGTACAGAGTATGCCTTCTCGCGGAGATAATTCCCATAGGGTTGATGACCAGCCACCTCAGCCAGTAGATCCTGAGAATGAGAGTGTGTCACAAGCCAAGTTTTGGATAGGTTTTTAGGTGCTAGCCTAAACTATGACTAATGTTCAGGGTAACCATCATGCTGTGGACCCACCTTAGCAAGATGGGGGTTCAACCACAACCAGAATTAGAGATTTTATAAGAATAAGCCCGCCAAAATTCTTTGGGTCAGTAGAAGGTGAGGACCCATAGCTTTACCTTGAGGAGGTGGGGAATATTACCTTATTATTCATGTTTTTAAGGAGGAGAGTGTAGAGTTAGCATCCTATAAGCTGAAGGATATTGCTCATGATTGGGTTGTGATATGAAAGAAGGGTAGAGAGGAGGATGCAACTCCTGTAACTTGGCAAAAATTTCAGGATACCTTTCTAGATAAATTTTTTCCACTAGAGATGAGAGAGGCTAAGGTAGAAGAGTTCATGAACCTAAGGCAAGGATCTATGACAGTGAAAGAGTATTGTCTTATGTTCAACAAGTTAGCTAAGCATGATCCTGACTTGATAGCTGACCCTAGAGTGAGTATGAGTAAGTTTGTGACTGGTGTGTCCGGGTTAGTGTTGAAAGAGTGTAGGAATGCTATGCTTAATAGAGATATGGACCTTGCCAGACTGGTAATGCACGCACAACAGATTGAGGTAGATAAGACAAAATAAAGAGAGATAGTGATTAAGAGAGCCAGAGCGGACAGTCATGGTTTCTCTCAGGCAGGGTCCTAGGGTGGTATCCGTTCTCATCATAGTCAGAAGTTTTCAGTCCCAGCTCCATCCTCAGCTAGTATACCTGCACCAGAGTTTGGGGCTGTCAGTCAGGATGGGGCACCGGAACTCAAAGCCTAGAGTAGTGCTAGTTGTGTTTGTAACTATTCACTTTGTGGAGAGTGTGGCAAGAGTCACCTAGGTATATTTAGAGTTGGTAGTGATGTGTGCTTTGGGTGTGGTAATCTAAGCCATAGAATACAAGAATGTAGAGTTCTAGCTTAGAGGGGTAGAGAGTTTCATCAGTAGAGTGCCCCTTTCGGTACCAATAGTGGTCAACATCAGAACAGACTTCATGCACTTTAGACCCACCATGATCAAGAAAGGTTCCTTGATATAGATTCGGGTATCTTATGAGTCCTTCATCTTTATGATATGTATTATTAGATCCTTTGCTCCCATTTTGTGCTTATATGTCAGCATGAGTCATGCATTAGTTTTAGATCTCAGACGGTCAATCATGACCCAGTTCGTAGGTGCCCTGTGCATCGCTCCAGTATTTCAGTGAAGTGTGTTTAGAGGGACATAGAGTTCCAAGAGTGAGATACCCCATGATATTGTGATGCTTTCATGTCCTTAAACTCATTCATTTGCATGTTCAGACTCTCCTTATGAAGTTAACATCAGTTACCATTGCATATCCATTCATGCTTTTGAGAGTAAGTACAGTCAGACATTCATGCATTAGATATGCATGTTCAGTAGAAAGAGTTCATCTTTTCAGTATATTCAGTTATGCATTCATGAGAACAGTTCAGTTATGAATCCATGCATTAGATATGCATGTCTATTATGAGAATTCAGCTTATGAGTGGCTTCAGTCGAGTATTCCATGCATCAGATATGTATGTCCAGTATGAGAGCTCAGTATATCAATAGTTCCAGTTGCATAGTCATGTTTTAGATGATCTCGTTCCTTGAGTTAATTCAGTTGATCAATATTCTTAGCCTATCGAGTGACATTTGAGGATGAATGTTTCCAAGGGGGATATATTATAAGACCCCACAAATTTCTCTCATAGTTTGAGCCTTAGAGAGTGTTCGGTGAAGTTTAAATCCGACCCTAAAAGGTTGAGAAGTGTCTTCCCAAGTGAACTATTTTGAACCATGTAGGATTTACCTAATATCAAATTTTTATCATATATATCATTGAACAAGATTTCCATTGATACCAATTTCGTCAAAATCTGGCATCGGACAAGAAAGTTATGTCCATTTTACTGAAAGCAGTCGGAACCGTCCAGGTGCGACGGCCGGGTTGACGGATCGTCAATCTTGTGATGGACCATCGCCTAACCCATTTCAACCAAGGCAGTGATACCCAAGTACAACATCCAGGATGATGGACCGTCAAGGCTATGACGGACCATCGCTGAGATCGTCGCATCAAGGCAGTGTGTTCTTTTTCTCACTAATGTGCGATGGACGATCTGACGAACCGTCAGACCTAGAGACAGACTGTCACTTAGACCATCACCTCAAGGCAGTGTATTCTTTTCCTGGCCAATGTGCGATGGGCGATCCGATGGACCGTCAGACCTAGCAACGGACCATCGCGGCCCCCATTCAAAATTTTTAACTCATTTTTAAAAAAGGGATTTTTGGTCTTTTTTTCACTCTTTTCAGCCTCTATTTATATCTAATCAAGGTACGCAATTTTATTCTTTATCTTTAACAAAAAAAACTAGGGTTTTTATAAAATCAAAACCCTTTTTCTTCTTCAAGAAAAATCAAGAGGAATCAAGAACTCAAGAATCTCTCTGAGAGCCTTCAAAAAAGAATTTCCTAAGGTATGTAGATGTTGATTCTTGGGTCCCTTTCATCGAAGAAACTCAAGAACCTTTTTCTAAATTTCAAAGATCTTATGTTTATGGGTTTTCATGATTCATGTGAATTGAAATAGATGTTCATGCTATTATTGAGCTTTGATTCATGTTTGTTTACAAGGTTTTCAAGCTTTGACCCTAGTATGTTATATTCATGAGATGTTCATGATAAATCCTCTTCAAGTTTCTTGTTAAGCGATGTGTTCATGTCAATTAGGTATAGAAATTATAGAATAAGAAAAGCATGCTCCCCATATGTTTGATAAAATGCTTATGTGAAGGAATTAGAGCCATTATAGCATGTTGACTAGAAATCCCCAATTGTGTGCAAGCCCATGCATACCAAGTGTTTGTTGAAAAGCCTTAGAGAATGAATTGTGACATGTTAGCATGAAATCTTCTAATTATGTGTTCTTTAATGCATGTTAAGCGTTTGATGAAGGACTTTGTTGAATGGAGTATAAGCCAATAGTATGTCTACATATACTATCACATGTTTATGATTTCCAAGTGCTTGCAGTGATGCTTTAGTAAGTGCGATGGTGAATGAATGTCCATGGTCCTGATTATTCAAGAATGGTTATGTTTTACTTTTATGTTTTTGAGTCCTAGGGGTATTTATACCTGACAATTTAGCTGCGGTCTAGAGCCAGTGTCAATTTTCATGATAATCTCAGTCAAGCTATGATTCTCAGAACTTAGTGAGTTATAGAACTATGTACTCTCAGATAGATGTAGAACGTAAGAAATTTTAGTATTCTCAGTAATCTTTGTGTTGCTAGTATTCTAGCCTTAGTTCAGTACTCAACTCAGATATAGTAGTAATCAATTATTCAGTTCAGTCCTCAGTAGTATTCGAGTAATCTATCCCAAAGTCAATATCATTTAGTCAGATGACGAGATTCAGTAGTATTCCATTAGATACGAAACCAAGTGAATTCAGCATAACTCAGTCAGATTAGTCGAGAAACATGGCTCAGTTAAAGTTTAGTTGAGAATTAGTTAAGAGTATTTCAGTTAGGAGTAGGAACTAGCACCGAGCGAGTGTAGGGATGGAGGCTTCTCATTAGAGAGGGAGAGTCATTAGGAACAATTCCTGAACTCCAAAACTATGCAACCAGCGCAGGATGTAGGAGTCATCCATTATAAAAAGGCTTGTCACCTATTAGAAAAAGGCTTAACTATTATACTGCCTTAGGATTGACTTCCTGTGAGGGTCATCCATTAGAGAGGCTTGACTAGATAAGTCTTTACCCGTGGCACGGTATTAGTACCCTTTCAGCTGGGGTAATGGGTTGGACCCCACCTGTGTAGATTTGGGGCATATCGGTTAAGTAAGCACTCCTATAGTTATAGTTTTAGTATCAGTCTTCAGAGTAGAAACCAGTAATTAGTATTGTCAGATACAGTCATTTATATCAGTAATGTACTCAGATAGTTCCATCAATTCATGGATCGCCCGCTAGATAGGCATGGTCCTACATAAAGTTATTCAGTATTAGTATTATTAGATCCAAAGATAACTCGTTAGATAGGCTTGATCTTAGTCTTAGATTCAGTTGAGTAATCTCATTATCAAATCTAGATATCACCCGTTAGATACTTGATTTTAGTCTCTGATTTAGTTGAGCAATCTCATTATCAGATCCAGAGATCACCCATTAGATAGGCTTGATCTCAGTCTCAGATTTAGTTGAGTAATCTTATTATCAGATCTAAAGATCACCTATTAGATAGGCCTGATCTCATTCTCATATTCGGTTGATTATTCTCATTATCAAATTTAGAGATCTTCCACTAGATAGGTATGATATCAGATATAATCTTTTCTTATCATTGATAGTAGATTTAGGGATCATCCGTTAGAGAGGTTTGATTTCTGATTTAATCAGTTGAGAGTAAAAAACTTAGAGTGCAGTCATTGATATGAGTAGATTCATTTAATCAGTTTCAGTATCATCACTTTTTTAGATCACTTGCTAGATAAGACTGATCTCAAATTTGGTACTCAGTTATCAATATTAAAAGATTCAGTTGTTCAGTATCTCAATATTAGTAGTGAGCTTAGATGCTAGTAGAGCAGTACCTGGGTTGCAGTATTTAGAGTCACGATGATTCCAGTTATGATTTATACATTTATGCATGCATTCTCATTCAGTACTCTCATGATTATTCAGTTAAGTAATTGTTCATGCATATGACTTTGCATTTAGCCTTACCTTATCTTCATAGTCAGTACATTCCCGTACTGACGCATTTGTGCTATGGTGTTTTATTTGACACCATAGGTTCAGTGGCATGAGATCCTAAGTACCCCTTGTAGCTCAGTCCCTATCAGCAGCAATAGATGTAGCAGTGAGTCCTCTTTATTCGAGGATGATCCTTAGTTTATTATTGCATCACATTTGGTTTAAGTTTTAGTAGACAAAGTTAGTTGGGGGCATTTCCTAACAACTCCATAGTTCAGAAAATTTAGAGGATTTTCAGATAGATGTATCAGTATTCCATTTTCAATTTTGAGTATTTTTTAGATGTTTTGAACCTTATGGCTAGTTTCCATATTTATTATCTATATTACGCAGTTCTCATGTATAAATACCAGTAGATGGTTAGCTTGTGGTTCTTGGGGATCATGAGCACCATGTGACGTTCCAGTTCCAAAAATTAAGTCGATACATATTGTTAGGAGCCCTGCTTTGTGATCCTGTTCCCAACCATGACATGTTGATTTTATATTGCGATTTTGGCACCCTGCTATGTGATCTTGCATGTTCCCTTTCTTACTGATGCTCCAATTCGCACAAAAAACTTGGATCGAGGGCTTGGCTGCTAAGTTAAGGGAAGATTCGATATAGCCCATTAATTACAGATTATAGGGTGTACCATTTAGCTCAGAAGAGAAATGAAAAGTTGGGTCATGATTTCAAAGAGCTATTTTGAAGCTCATCGAATTATGCCGATGTATTTTCAAATGTTTTATGCTGACATATTTTTTATGAAACTCTCTCACCTATGTCGTATAAAAATATATTTTGTTTTTGGATTGTTCTATGTACCAGTATATTTATATTGACCTCCTATATTTCAGGATCTAAGGCTCAATCTCGGGGTCCAACTAAGCAGTAGGTTGGTTTATTTGAAGTTTGTAGTCGATGAGCCTCCCTTATTTTGGAATGTCTTGTTCTATGAAACGTTGTTATTGATTTTAGTTTATGGTCCAACTAGGGGTGTTGTCCCCATTTTAAAATAATTGTTAGTTGTACTAGAGATTTCATAGACTTATATAGAAGGTTTGAGTTTTATTGAACTTATGTTCGCACAGCTCAGTTGAAATAGTAAAATGACCATGTCTACATTTTTTTTCTGCATTTTTATAATAGATGAATGTTGCATATGATTAAAATTTAAGATGGATCTCGACCTTCATGGTTCGAGATGCCAGTCGTGGCTAGGGCCTCGATTCGAGTCATGAAAAACTTGGTATCAGAGCATGGTTTATGGTCCCAAGGTGTCTACGAAGTTGCATTGAGTAGAGTCCCTTTTATAGGTGTATAGCATGCCATACTTATAAGGAGAAAGCTACGAGGCATTTATGAATGTTCCACTTTTCTTAATATTCTAGATCATGACATTGTGTTGTCCATGTGAAAGTTATCTAAATTCTTTTTCTATTATGATTTTATTTGCTAGTCTTAATGTAGAGGCGATTCAAGTGCAGAAGCTTAGAGTCTAAATAATGTAGTCCTTTCTAATTGAGTTGTAAAATATTTTAAAATTGCACAAGGACTTAAGAGGAGTCTGTTAGTGCTTTAAGGTGTATTGATTTGAGTGTATACCTTTATCCTAATAAAATTATGCTTTTCAGCTTGAGGTATGAAGTGTATTTAGTTTTATTTTAAAACCGTTATTAAAGATGTCATGCTTCGGGGTAATGATGTATGATAAAATATTAGAATATTAATTCCACCCAAGTAGTAGTATATGATAAAGTGTCATAACCTCTGAGCTGTAAGATGGTCCAAAAGTTAGTGATATGAGGTCACAAGCTTAGAAGTCAAAATGAGGGTAACTTTTGAATAAGAAAGCTAGTTTAGTTGTATAACCATTGATTTAGGGATGGGTTACCATTTTATAGTGATAGACTAATGTGGTAGCAATATTTGAAAATCGTATGGTAGTCTGTCAAGGAAATAGCTGGCTATGAATATTATTTATTTAAAAATAGGGAAGGATCTCAGAATGGATAGTTATGGTGATTATAGAAATCATTTGTAGGCTATGAATGGAAAAGGGTAGATCAGTCAATAAGTTATGGGTAGAGACTCATTGGTGTAAATGGAATTTGAAGGTAGTGGGGATGCATACTTGGGTAAGTAAATATGATGTGAGAAAGTAGAATATGTTGATAAGATAGTAATGGGTTGTATTATAAGATTAAGATTGACTATTCCTATTATGTTAGTTTACCCCCTAGATTGTCTTTTCTTTAGTAGTTGTAAACTAGTATTTCGTGTAAGAAGGTATGTAGTGGATTTTGAGGTATAGTGGTGATTCCATAGAAATGATGTGATTGAAGGTAATAGTTAAGTAAAATAAGGTATTTGGGTTGATTTCCCAATTTGATGGGCTAGTATAGTAAGTGCCATGCTTCATCGGTGGTATATGATCGATGCTAGACTATAGGCTTGAACTTTTGATATGGAGTATGGTGGTAGAAATAATGGCTTAAGATTTTTGATGTGGGAATGAATTAGTAGGCTTAATGTGAGATATGAAATGGCTTAAGTTGGCAATTTGTGGAAGAAAGAGCGGATATTGTTATATATATACAAAAGCGGATATTGTTATATATATACACGAGGTCTAGTGTTAAAAATGACAAATTATAGTTGAGTCATTTAGTAGATAAGGGCGTAAGTATATAAAAATAAGTTGCACCCCCAGGTAGTATGTTGTAAGGTAAGGTTTTATGGATATAAGTGTCACGTGTCCCTAGTTCATGTTCTTTAATATTTTAGTATTTAGAATCTTAGGGAGTAGTTGTATGGTGTACTTTAGAGTTGAATTGAAGAAATATAGGTAGGAAATATGCGTCTTTGGAATAGTTGTACAAATTTTGTTAAGTTATAAGTTATGTGATTAGAGGTGTAGTGCTAGTAATCTAAGAAGTTGAAGATAAAGTGTTAAGTGTTTAGAAGCATGGATATATATGCCCATGATAATGTTAGTCATAAGTCGATGAATTTTGGGGTTAGAGAAAGTTATGATTAGTGTCCCTAAAGGGGGATATCCTAAAAAGAATTTAGTGTCTTTACATAAAAAAATTATTGAGGGGAGTCTAGCATTTATGTGTATGGTGATACCCCCCTTTGTGTTGAGAGTTGTGGGTATAGGTTTGATGAGAGGTTATATTCTCAAGTTCAAGAGTGTGAATTTGCTCTAAGGGGCAGATGATGAGTTAAGGTAGTTTCCAATTTTTTCATTGTAACATGTTGCTGGGAAGAGTCATGATAAACCTATTCCTGTTCAAGCAAACTGCTCCTACTTTAATTTAAGAGGTCATTCCACTAACGCCTTATGCCATGTATTCAAGTCATGCTTGTGCCTATGATTCAAGCTCTTTATGCACTTATGTCCATGTTCTAACCTCCAAACTAGAAGCAATAGTGTCTTTCAGTAACCCAAACTTTCAAGTATTCAAGCTCTATGTTGTGATGCTCATGACCCATAGATTCATGTCTTATATCATGCTTGGTTCTAAGAAACTATGCCTTCTATATTTTACCAATACATGCTATGTCGGGTCTAGCCCAAAGAGATAAAATTTATGCAAACTCACAGCCATGTTCAGTTCTTTAATGAGGAATGATAGCTCCAAGTAGAAATCCTTGTCTCAATCATTGACTTTATGAATTCCATCCTTACGGTATACAACTCTCTATTTGTGCACTTATGTTTTCATACTCTGCCCAATTCTAAGAATCCATCTTGTTTTGTGTTTATGCCAGAACAACTCTCTACTCATGATCTAGACATTTGATATATGAAGCACTTCGTGTCTAGTCTATTATATCTTCACCTCAGGTCCCACCTTGAGTAGTGCAATAGTCATATGTTATACTAGAATAGTGTTACTCCATTTTATGATGCTTATGCTCGGGCCCCTCAATGACCCTCTATATGTTAGTATGATGGTGGTTGTGGAAACATAGTAATGTCTTAGGTAGGGGAGTAGATTTTCTTGAATGTGAAAAAATTTGATGTGATTCTCGAGCTAAGGTTATAGGTGAAGGGGGAAAGAAAGAGATGAACTTTCATTACATGAAATAGTTAGAAAGAAGGAATGGTGCAAAAATCTTTGTGAGAGTGATTGAATTTGCTGGTCTTAGTGGGGAGATCCATAAAGTGGGTATAGTAATGATAGGTTTGGATGTATTGATGAAAACGCAAACCAATGTGTTATGTGGTTGTAACTCCTTGATTTCAGGCCCGAGGGTATTGATTATGATGATAGTGTGAAGTAATATTCATAAAGGGATGCAGAGTATGGGGTCCCGTAGCTTAAGCAAGCACCTCTTTTCTCTGAGTTAGGCTTCAACATAGGAGTACTATGCAATTGGATTCAAACTCTTGTGGTTAGATGTGTGATGGGAGAATTTTAAGTTGGAAATAATGATGTATGTTATTTATTGTTTGGGCCATAGAAGAGTAGTGTCTCAAAGTTTAAGTCTTTTCATTATATCTTGTATGGTAGAGAATGCTTCTATTCCTATCTCCTGCAAAATCATATTTCATGATTGTACCGATGTAAATCAGGCGTACTATCGCCAAATAAACACATGCCTTATGTTGTGATGATCATGATCCTTAGAAATCATGTGCAAGGTCATCTTTATGTCAATCCTTATTATCTTATGCTTTGTGCTTATACTTTTCTCTAGTAGTAGTCATGAATCTCTTTTGATGCCTTTACAAATTTGGTTGAGAAAAAATGTTCAATGCGAGGTTACGTTCTCCATTCCATACTTTTAGAGCTTCAACAAGTTCCTACCCATCATTTCGGGATGAATGATCCCAAGGGGGAGATAATGTAACACCCCGTAGTCGTAACACTCTTTTAATGTATCGAAAAGACCTTTTGGACCCCCATCGTGATGGTAGATCATGTGTTGACATTGTGGGAGGTGTAGGGAGTATTGTAGGACCTCAAACTAAGTAGGCATTGATGTTCTGACTTCTGATAGAACATTTTGCATCTTTTTCTTGGGAAAATTGTGTGTTTTCAAGCAACTAAAATTATATTTAATGGTGGATTTTAGTGATTTTAGGTTAAGAAGTTAGCTGAAGCAGAAAACTCAGGAAAACAAGAGAAAAAGGTTGTTGCCGGCCCAAATGGTAGATCGTTAGTCATGCGACGGACTGGCGGGAGGACCATCAGAGCTAAATAAAAGGTTCTAGGTAGAAGACCCATGCGACGGTCTAAGTGGCATACCGTCAAGCTTACGGTGGACCACCAACTTGGCCATCAGGTTTAAACAGAATGCAAGACTTCAGACGACTTATCAATGGACTGTGTGATGGATCGTCGGGCCATAGATGGTCTGCCAAGGTAGTCGTCAAGATTAAACAGAACTTGACATCCTGGGGCTCTCAGCGACGGTGCATGTAACGAACCGTCGGACTCCCGATGGGTTGTCAGTTGGACCGTCAACTTGGATGCGGCATTTTCTGAGTTTACATTTTAAATCTTCTAAACCTGGAGCATATAAATACCCAGTTAGGGTTTTATTAAGGAATATTCTAAATCTTTGATTTTGTTACCTTAGTTTTCCATCTTTGAAGCTCTTTGTAACGTAGCAATTTGTGAATCAAGATGAACTTGTGGATCTAATCATTCCATTGCTATTGAAGTTTCAAGGACTAATTCTTATAAAATTTGTAAGTGAAATCTGAATTTATTAATGAATAATATAAGGATTCTTTCTCTTTGTTCTATGGAGATGAGTGGCTAAGCTCCTATAACTAGGGTTATGGGAGCCTTGATGTGAACAAATGATATGGGTTGTGATTCCAATTGAGTTTCTATAGGTAATTGATATTGCATAAACCCTTCTTCACTTTAATGACTTTTCTTGGTTGTAAACTTGAAAGGTGAGCCCAAGAACATCACTTGTTCGAATAAAAAGGTGCTTGTTGGGAAAAGAAAGAGTTTTACATGGAATCTAGAGGCCTAAACCTTTAGATTAATGGAAAATACCTTAGCATTATTAACCTACATGAGAAAATGGTTGAATAATCAATACATTCTTTAAGTTTGAAAGAATTAAAGGATAGATGATCTATTAAGGTTGAGAAACTAATGGGTAAACAATAGAATTCAGCTACTCTTGCAATTGAAGTTATTGATTGGAACTCAAGAGTGGTTTACAACCCTAACCGTTTAAGCATGTTGGTAACTATGACTCTAGTTTGTTTTAATACCATTGAATTATGACTTGCAGAAAGAATTATTAGTTGGAACAACTCTGTTACAATTATTTAGAATACAATTCATAATCTTAAACCCCTTTTATCCAGGAGCCTTTGATCAACAGTCTGATAACAATCACAATACTTAGTGAACATAGTATTCCCTATGGGATTCAACACCCAACCTAGCCGGGTTCTATATTTGATAGGGCCCGCTTACTCTCTCATAAGAGAGGTGTAATTTGGCCGTATCAAATTTTGATGCCGTTGCCAAGGAATACGGTTGTCAATTAACTTTGTGTTTGTTAATTGACCTT
The DNA here is from genome assembly GCF_002878395.1 of Capsicum annuum. Classification (NCBI taxonomy): domain Eukaryota; kingdom Viridiplantae; phylum Streptophyta; class Magnoliopsida; order Solanales; family Solanaceae; genus Capsicum; species Capsicum annuum. The sequence goes on from NC_061121.1 coordinate 119,091,154, forward strand.
TGGTCAAGTTTACCAAATTTTACTTTTATTTGTTGTTTTTGCTCTGTGTTGGGTGGTTATTGTGTATGCGAAGTACACGGAGATTTGGTGCACTGTTATTACTAACACATCCGAAATCGCAGTTAATTAGAAGAATGGTAGACCCCCAAGACGCTGAAAGACTAACCGCTCTGGCTAGAGTTTAACTTAATCAGCAGAATGACGGCCAACTAGTGCGTCATCCTAATCCTAATGATGATGATTTGGGGGATGATTATTTGTTAGATTCTGTTAACCCAAGGCATGCAGATAATGTGGCTGCACCAGTGAATCGGAATATAAATAGGAATCGTCCCTTTAGGGCGAGGCAGGGTCGACAACCGTTATAGTTTGATTTGAATGATGACGAAGATGGAATGGATGGAGAAGGTGCAACTGGAGCTATTATTCCTTCCCCTCTACAACCTGGAGCTAAATTCAATATTTCCAGTACGATAATTCAACTTCTTTATCTTAAGGGGTTGTTCGGTAGTCTTCTGGGAGATGATCCTAACATGCATTTGGTGAACTTTGTCATCATTTGCAAATCTTTTGATAACTCGACAGTGGGACAAAATGCTATCCGACTATGCTTATTTCCGTTGTATCTATCAGGAGAGGCGACACGATGGCTCAATGGACTGACTCCCGAATCTATAACCAACTGGAGGTAGTTGAAAGAGGCTTTCCTAGAAAGGTTCTTTCTACCCTCAAGGAGGGTACAATTGAGGGATGAGATTAGTAACTTTAGGCAGCTTCTCACTGAAGCTCTTCATGAGACCTAGGAGAGGTTTAAAAAGAAGTTGATGTAGTGTCCGAATCATAACATGATGGATATTCATTTGATGGAGATTCTTTATAAGTCTCTAAGCTCTATTACGAAGCCAGTTGTGGATAATACTGTAGGAGGGTCATTTCTTGACCTCACTTTTCTAGAGGCTTCGGAGATGCTTGATCGGATGACCAAAAAAAGTAAAGCTTGGTATACCAGGGATTCTGTGGTAGCAAAACCTACTGTGTCTGGTGGTATGACTACAGAGCAATGCAAGAAGGAGGAAGAATATGACCAGGACATGGCATACTTGAAGACACAAATAGATTTACTGACTACGCATCTATTGTCTAAAAAAATAGAGAAGGTAAAAGCTGTTGCATCTCAAGGTAGAGCTAACTCTGATTCGGAAGAAGAGCCGAACTATCTAAATAATCAGGGGGTTTACGAGGCAATAACTAAGGAAATCAAGGTCGTAACTATTACGAGGAGGCTGGTTACAAGGATAGGGATCAAGGAAACTGGAAGAGGAAGAATGATATGAGTGGACTATATGTACGTCCCGAAAGCAAAGATAATACTGTAAATAGATCTGGCAAGTTGTCCATAGAGGACATGATGGAGAAATTATTAAAGGGAGTTGAGGCTAATTCTGGGGTGACTACTATGAAGAGTTATTTGTCTTCCATGAGTTAGTTGGTAAACTCACACTCTACTTCTGTAACGCCCCGATTCACTGAACCGGAATGCTACACGGTACTCATGACCTCGAGGGATCACAAGCTAACCCATGACTGATATCTGTACCTGTAAACCGCATAATATCTCATAAAATATGCGAAAACATGAACTATAAGTCCATAAGGTTCAATATTGATATGTATCTGAAAAATATGGTATACTAATACCAAAAAGAAACATAAATGCTGAAGTCTGAACATCTAATCTGACATCTAGTCTTAAAGCCTCTAACTAAACTGAATAAGGAGTTGATGGGACATGTCCCCAACTAACTCTAACTATTGAAATAAACTGAAAATTGAAATAGAAATGAAATCATCATGTCCTCGAAGGATGATGGCTCACGTCTAACTCTGACTGCTGATCCTGGAATCTACTACTGATTTAGAGCTTATGCCTCTGAACCTATGGTGTAACATAAGAGAAAGCACCATAGCATAAATGCGTCAGTACGTTTGAATGTACTGAGTATACGAGTGAGGTAGGCTAAATGGAAAGGTTTATATGCATGTAAAATACTGACTGATATGAATGTGAGAGTACATACATGCATACGTAACTATAACTAAACTCGTGGAGATACTTACTACTGAGTCTGAATACTGACAACATGAGTGTACTGATAATGAGATTCTGAAAGACTGAGTTTACTGATATATATATATGTAAATCACTAATAAGTGATGGATCTGATACTGTATTACTGAATACTAGGAGACTGATACTATATTACTGATAAAGAAATAATTGTTTCTGACAGTTTGAATTATGAAGAACTGGTCTGATTGACTGTCAGATACAGTCAATCAG
>NC_061121.1:119093594-119094303 GCF_002878395.1 Capsicum annuum
TATATGTAAATCACTAATAAGTGATGGATCTGATACTGTATTACTGAATACTAGGAGACTGATACTATATTACTGATAAAGAAATAATTGTTTCTGACAGTTTGAATTATGAAGAACTGGTCTGATTGACTGTATCTGACAGTCCTGAAGATGAGTACTGATAGCATGAGTTCTGATAACTGTTGTGATTGATAGCATAAGTGACTATATCTCATAGTCCATAAATCTGAAGAAAACTATCTGAGTTCCATTCTATTTCTGAGTTGACTGTATTTGACAACCCTGATATACTGAAATCTGAAGAGCTATCTGAGTTCTTTACTGAGACTGGGCAGCTATAGCTGACAGTCCTGAAATCTATAACTAAAACTGTGGGAAGTAGTCATCTAACCGATATGCCCCAAATATGCTATAATAGCTAAGCTGGGGTCCAATCTCTGCCCTAACTGGAGGGGTGTCAATATCGCGCCACTGGTAAGGATAACTGTGAGAACCCTATATTGGCAGGTACTCAAATAAGAACGGTGGGAACCCTAAACTGATGGGTTAAGCCACCTCATCAACCCTAATTTGACGGGTTAAGATGTCTCAACCTACGCTAGCTACATAGTTCTGGAACACAAGGATGACTATGAATACTGAGGTTTCTGAGGTTACTGAGCACTAAGATTTCTGAGATTACTGGACTACTGAGATTACTGAGATTTCT
>NC_061121.1:119097303-119128533 GCF_002878395.1 Capsicum annuum
TTAAAGGAATTTGAATGCCTTAAAGGGAAGCTAGTTGACACACCTATTATTGTTGCATCAGATTGATCAAAACCGTTTGAGATTATGTGTGATACAAATGGTGTTGCACTTGGACCTGTACTTGGATAGAAGAGGGATAAGTCGTTTCATCCTATTTACTATGCAAGCAAATCACTGAATGGGCCCCAAAAGAACTACATTGTCACTGATTAGGAACTTCTTGCAGTAGTTTATGCTTTTGAGAAGTTTTAGGCTTATTTCCTAGGAACCAAGGTGGTCGTCCACACTGACCATGCAGACTTGAGATATTCGATGGTGAAAAAGGATGCAAAACCAAGGTTGATAAGATGGGTGCTACTGTTTCAAGAAATTGACTTTGAAGTCAAATATAGGAAGGGTTGCAAAAACCAAGTTGCACCATCTGTTTAGGTTGGAAGGGAAGCAAGAAGTTAGAGATGAATTTTAAATCAATGATGCATTTTTAGATGAGGAAATCTTGGCTGCTGTTCTAGAGAAAATACCTTGGTACACTGATTTTGCAAACTATGTGGTGAGCGAGGTGATTTCGAAGAATCTTTCTTTTCATCAAAGAAAGAATTTTCTCTATGATATGATACATTACTTTTGGGACATGCCATATTTGTTTCAACGTTGTGCTGACAATATCATAAGGAGATATGTTCCAGAAGTAGATATGTTGAGTATCTTGGAAGCATGTCATGCTTCCCCGATTGGAGGTCACCATGCCGGTGACCGTACTGCTAGAAAGATGCTACAAAGTGGTTACTATTGGCTAACTTTGTTCAAAGATGCTTATGAGTTAGTGAGAAAATATGACCAATGTCAGAGGCAGGGGTCAATCTCCAAGCACCATAAAATGCCTTTGACAAAAATGATAGAGGTAGAATTATTTGATGTTTGGGGCATCGACTTCATGGGGCCTTTTATGAGCTCATATGGTATGAAATACATTCTAGTTGCTGTTGACTATGTCTCAAAATAGGTTGAAGCCATTGCTTTGGCTGACAACGAAGGGAAAAGAGTAGTTGTGTTCCTTAAAAGAGACATTTTCTCTCGATTTGGGGTGCCACACACCATTATACGCGACGGTGGATCTTATTTTTGCAATCGTGTGTTTTGGGCTGCCTTAGCAAAGTATGGTGTTAAGTAGCACAAGGTAGCGACTCCATAACACCCACAAACCAGTGGGAAAGTGGAGATTTTGAATAGAGAGATCAAAGCCATACTTGCTAAAATAGTGAATGCTAGCAGACAGGACTGGTCTAGGAAGCTTGATGACGCCTTATGGGCCTAAAGAACAGCTTTCAAGACACCTATTGGCATGTTACCATACCAGTTGGTTTATGGAAATGCATGCCATTTTCCAGTTGAATTGGAGCATAAGGAGCTGTGGGCACTTAGTAGGATGAATTTGTACTGGAATGAGGCAGTTCAGTTAAGATTGGGGCAGCTAAATGAGATGGATGAGTTACATTTCGGGGCGTATGAAAGAGCTGATATTTACAAGGAGAATATGAAGAAGTACCATGATCAGAGAATTACAAAAAGAGATTTTCAGAAAGGTGATTGGGTGCTTCTCTTCAACTCCAGTCTGAAGCTGTTCCCAGGTAAGCTTAAATCAAAATAGTCGGGTCCATTCCAAGTTAATCAAGTCTACTCGTCTGGATTAGTTGAACTTATAAACGAAGACGAAAGTGTCTTCAAAGTGAATGGGCAGTGACTGAAGTGGTATATCGGTCCAATGGACTAGATAAAATGCATAGGTACTATTTATCTCGATGAAGTCTAAGTAATTGAGATAACTGCGTCGTGCCGCGACATTAAATTAGGCTCTAGTGGGAGGAAACTCATCAAGTGTTGTTGTAGTTGTAATCATAGTTTATTTGTTGTTTTTGTGCAATCTGATGTGTTTCTGAGTGTGCAGGACTGAAATTGTTGAAAGAGAAGAGTTTTTATAATTGATGGGTGGTCGATGGGATTACTGACGGACCGGCAAGTTATCAATGGGCCACCACTATTACCGTCATAACCAAGGTGAAAAGTTGAACATTCTGGATAAGGCTTGATGGCTGAGTTAGCAGACCGTCAACAAAGTGACAGACCATCGGAAGAACCATCAAATTGAAGCTGAGATTTTGAGTTTCTGGAATGGATTGATGAACCACTTGATGGACCGTCGCATCATTGATGGACCATCGAAGTAAACATTACACTAAATTAGAGTGGCCTAACTTTTGGTAAGTTTCTGATGGATAGTAAGGTCAGCCATCGCATTAACCCTAATTTTGGGTTAGGTCGGGTTAAGTCGGAAGCCTATTTAAATGACCCGTACTTGAACCAAAGGCTTTTAAAGAGTTAAAATAGGGCGGTTACATACGTTGTAACCTCTTCAAATTCTACAATTGTATAACTCCCTCTGGATTCAAAGTATCTGAGGGTAGTTACTCTCTCTAGGACTTTCCATCTTCTTTCTTATCCCCTATTAAACAAGTCCCTTCCCTCTTTTCTCCTCATCACAACAAAAGAAGAAATCACAGGCTAAAGTGTTACGTAGTTTTTCTTTCTGAAGTGAAAGCAACGAGAATGAAACTTTTGCATCATCAAGATATAATTTTAACCTATTTTTTTTGCTTCTCCAAAGTGAAAACATAATTGAAATAGTTGTGGTATATAAACTTTCATCTTGTTTTCTTTTGTGGTTTAAATTATTGATATTCTGAGTTCTGAACTTTTGTATACATTGTTTGGGTAAAGTCTGAGTAACCCACGTGTTTAGAGTAGAAAAATGTGTGCATAAACATGAAATTATTGTTGTTAATATGCTGAAAATCAAATAAGGTATACCAATTGTTCGACAAAATGCTAAAAGGAAGTCTGAAATTAAAAATGGGGACTGACGGTCACCTTGGCAAACCGTCGAATCTGTGACAGACCATCAGGTTGACCGTCATAAATGTTCAAAGGAAATTGCTCACTGGATAAGCTACAATGGACTACCTGGCAGATCGTCAGTAACCTGACAGATCGCCAGTCCGACCGTCGCAAGGCCTTGAAAGTCAAATCTCACTGGATAAGGCCAGACGACCTAACCGACGGACCATCGCATCATCGACGGCCCATCAGTTTGACTGTCAAGCTAATTTTTGTTACTGTTTTTTTAGATTTTCTTTTTGTAACTGATTCGTTACTCCTTTTTTTGGCATCATAGCATGAAAACTCCTATTGTCCAGAGGGGGTGGTCGAGAAAGAGGACGAGACAAATATTAGGAGCGAGGAGGCACCAACCTTTAACACTCGTCAAAGAGATTGCACTTCCTATACTCTCCCAGTCTGAAAATGAGAGTGACAGCAGCACCAGTAGTACTAGCTCGAGCCCCAACGAGACAAGGGTAGTCACATCTTGCCCCCAAGCCAGTTGAGGATGAAACTGAGGCTACCAATGTAGAGGCACAAATTGAAGCAACCGATGTGGAGACTGAGATTAAGGATGCCAACTTGATCAGGCATAAGAATCCTTAAATCAGAGAAGCTATCAGATGGAAACTTGATAGAGAAAGGGAAAAATTTTATGATGGGTTGGCACCAACATCAAGTAGGCCAATCAAAAGGACATTTGCTAAAGAGTATCAGATTGTAACAATCGAGTTGCATGAACATCCTGAGTTAGAGAATCATTTTAATAAGTACGAATTGGTATGGATGAGCAAGCCCCCGGATCATATCAATCAAATTTTTTAAGGGAGTTCTTTGCTTACTATTTGGTATTGGAAGAAAAGGATGTTCCAAAGGGTTCAAAGATTTTAGATCTACCGAACAGAGAGTCAGTGCCAGTCCAAGATATTAACATTGACATATTAGCTCGAACCATCAACAGGATGCTGTTTGGACTAGACTATGAAGCCCCATTTACTATTCCTGAACTCAAGTACCTACTGCGTAATGTAACTACCCAAAGATCCTGGTTAGGTGGAGTGTTTACTGATGAGGGTAATCCTTCCTTGGAAACAAACCGTGAGCGCATAACAAAGTCTTCCCTTAGCTTCAAAGCAAAATTTTGGTAGGTTATGGTTCAATTGAGACTTATGCCAACTGGAGGTGATGCTAATTGGGATATTCACCGAGTTGTACTTCTGGCTAGTTTGCTTTCAGGACTAAAGATTGATTTCGTTCAGATCATTACTGATGAGCTATTTGTGAGAGCACATAAAGTGGCCAACACTCTACTATTTCCTTGCGTAATCACAAAATTATGCGGGCAGGTAGGTGTGCCTCTGATTAATGGGGTGGATAATAAGGTCCGTACAACATATAGGCAGGACATTGAGAAGTCCAAAGATGACTAGAAGTTTGAAATAAGGGTCACCAAACCTCCAGCCTATCAAACTCAGTCAGCACCATCCCCAAACACTTCAGAGATTCTAACAGGTATGCCATTGTCGGTTACCACTTATGTACCACCTAATTATATGCTATCAAGTGCATCCGTAGGGTTAGAATCTACACCACCAATGGGTGGGGTAGAATTTGTAGAATATAGGTTGACACAGGAAAACCTTGCTGTCTGTGAAATTGCAAAAGAAATTCAAGAAGCAGCTTGACACTTGGGCTACACAATTCAAGCCTTTTGTTGACAGAATTATAGTTTAGGCAATCCGTCCATTCCAAGACATTCAGATGAGGATGGATCACATAGAGGAGATAATCAATAAAAGACTGGATTCACCATCTATTTTAGACTTGGCAAGGTTTATGAAATAATTTATGAAAGCACAAGCTGACATTGAAGAGTTAAAGAGAAGGCACTCACAGCATCCTACTTTTGATCCATCCTTGGAAATGAGTGATAAAGAAGAGGAAATTATTGACCTAATGGGAAGACCAGTAAAAGACAAGGAATAACAACAGGTAGATAAAAGCGCCTAATGAAAAGATGAAAAGAGAAGAACAAGAAAGGCTATGATGCTAGAGGAGCGAGATATCATGATATGAAAAAATCCAAGAAATGGTCAAGAAAATATGAAGAGACAATAATGAAGAGAGTAGAAGATGAAGCGACTAGAGTATCTACCAGTTTTGCCCCAGTTTAGGGGCAAACTTCAAACCCAGTCTGGGACATGGTACCTTTGATTCCAGAGGGAGAGTTTTTAAGTTACCCCACCACCATGGGGGTCAAAGTTGCAGTAGGTGAGGACATAGGTTCCTCACCATACTTCATAGATACCTCAGATTAATAAGAGGCAATACAAGTATACCCACTCCTTTGTACTTTTATTTGATGCTTTGAGGATAATGCATATATTTTTTTATGGGGGTGGTGTACTTGTACCATGGGGGGTTTTGTTGCCATTATTCTTTTCCTCCCATGTGCTATCTAGGAGAATCGACATGTCTAGGATTAACTTTAAGTTCACATTTTTTCTTTTCTAGGATTAACATTAGGTTTGCATGTTTTTGTTCTTAAGTCTTGTTCTGTTGTAAATGTTGGTCCATTAAATAAAAGTGCCATTTATGTTAGTACCTTGTTGTGAATATGGATGATGAATGACGTTGTCATCAAGATATGACTATGTTGTATGATACTTTACTTTTATATCCTAGTATATGTAATCAACTATTAGTGAATCTATGGTTGGCATTAACTTGTAGAATATGCATGACATGTGGTGTAAATCTTAAGAACAGTAGAATGAGCTTGACTCAGTTGCCTGTGTGTGCAAGTATTTGTATTAGTTCTTACATAATGTAGTACCTAAAACTTGCCTGGATCAATTGATGCTGTGTTGTAGTTGAAGAAATAAGAAGTGATAGAAGGCCACCTTGTGTTTTTAGTCCACTTAGCCAAAATAATTAACCCCACCAAAAACTATTTTCCATTTTTGAACCCCTTTTCGAGCCTATGTTATTTTTTTCTTCATCACCAATCACTCTAGTTAACTCTGTTTAATTTGTTAACACTTAGCTCTGGCCCTAGCCCAATAGTGGGCATTATGAACCTAAACTTAGGAAAAACACCTAAGTTGAGGGTGGCTTTTGTCAAAGTTGTTAGGTGTCTAAGGGAAAGTTGGTTTAGAGCATAGTTTAGAGCATTTGGCCCTGGTCTACTAAAGACATTGTGCACCTTGAAAGATTGCATTAGCATAAGTTGAGGGTGGCTGATACTTGTGTATATATAAAAAAAAGGGTTGTTATGGTAAAGTATAAATAAATAAGAAAAGGGTGAGTGAGCTAGTTAAAAAATGGCATTGGTAGGTAGAAATTAAGGGAAAAGAGAGTTAAATTCTAGTGTTGAGTCACTTTTTCCCAAAAGTCCTTCCTCACCTATCCCTGAAGCCTTATTACAAACCTGAGAAAGACCTACTTGATCTTGGTAAATCAGCTATAAGAGAGAGTTAGATATAATGGCAAGCCTATGGGTATGTGTACTATGTTTGTAACTTCTTAGACGAGTGTGAGAGTTTTAATTTGTATCCACAAAATAAAATGAGTGGTGGATTTCCTTGACTATGAGGGTAACCTGAGTCAGACTTAATTCAGCTGAACTCTGTAGATTTTTGTATCCATGTTGGTGTATATGTACTAATTTTGAAATAATGCCGGTTATGGACCCTGACATGTTTAGCCATATAATTAGGATGACAAGTGAATAATTGTGTGAAAACTAGTTCAACAAGTTAAATGCCTGTCATTGTATTGTTCATATTTGTAATTTGGTGCTGAGTTGCTTGAGGACAAGCAATTATGTTAAGTTGAGGGTGTTGATGTTTTGACTTCTGACGGAATATTTTGCATCTTTTTCTCGGGAAAATTGTGTGTTTTCAAGCAACTAAAGTTGTATTTAATGGTGGATTTGAGCAATTTGAGGTTAAGGAGTTAGCTGAAGTAGAAAACTCAGGAAAATAGTAGAAAAAGGTCACTGATGACCCAAATGGTGAACCGTCAGTCATGTGATGAACTACCGGGAGGACCGTCAGAGCTAAATAGAAGGTTCTAGGAGGAAAACCCATGCGACGGTCTAAGTAGCGGACTGTCAAGCTTGTAGCAGACCGCAAACTTGGCCGTCAGGTTTAAATAAAATGCAGGACTTCAGACGACTTATCGTCGGACTATACGATAGACCGTTTGGCCATTGATGGTCTACCAAGGTAGCCGTTAAGATTAAATAGAACTTGACATCCTGGGGCTCTCAGTGATGGTCCGTGTGATGGATCGTCGGACTCCCGACGGGTCGTCAGTTGGACCGTCAACTTGGACGCGGTATTTTCTGAGTTTAAATTTTAAATCTTCTAAACCTGGGAGCATATAAATACCAGTTAGGGTTTTATTGAGGAATATTCTGAATCTTGGATATTGTTACCTTATTTTTCCATCTTTGAAACTCTCTGTAATGGAGAAATTTGTGAATCAAGCTCAACCTATAGATCTAATCATTCCATTGCTTTGAAGATTCAAGGATTAATTCTTGTAAATTTTGTAAGTGAATTTTGAATTTATTTATGAATAATACAAGGATTGTTTCTCTTTCTTCTATGGAGATAAGTGGCTAAGCTCCCATAAATAGGGTTATGGGTGCCTTAATGTGAACAACTGATATGAGTTGTGATTCCAATTGAGGTTCTATAGGTAATTGATATTGCATAAACCCTTCTTCACTTTAATGACTTTTCTTGGTTTCTAACTTGAAAGGTGAGCCCAAGAACATCACTTGTTCGTATAAAAAGGTACTTGTAGGAAAAAAAGGGTTTACATGGAATCTAGAGTCCTAAACCTTTAGATTAATGGAAAATACCTTAGCAGGATTGACCTACATGAGAAAATGGTTGAATAATCAATACATTCTTTACGTGTGAAATAATTAAAGGATAGATGATCCATTAAGGTTGAGAAACTAATGGGTAAACAATAGAATTCAGCTACTCTTGCAATTGAAGTTATTGATTGGAACTCAAGAGTGATTTACAATCCTAACTATTTAAGCATCTTGGTAACCATGACTCTCATTTGTTTTAATACCATTGAATTACAACTTGCAGAAAGAATTATTAGTTGGAACAACTCTGTTACAATTATTTAGAATACAATTCATAAACTAAAACCCCTTTTATTCAGGAACCTTTGATCAACAGTCTGATAATAATCACAATACTTAGTGAACATAATATTCCCTGTGGAATTCCACACCCAACCTAGATGGGTTCTATATTTGACAGCGACCTCTTACTGTCTATAAGAGATGCGTAATTTGGGTGTATCAGGCATCGCAAAGTAGGGCTTAGGTGATGGATAGGCCTCACATTTCCATCGCCTACCTTCACTAGAAAGGTTAGGCCATGGCTTAAGCACCGCCCAACCTGGGTTAAGCCATGGGTTAGGCGCTGCTCAACCTATGTTAGGCAATGGGTTAGGCGCTGCCCAATCTGGGTTAGGCCATGGACTGGGCACCGCCTACCCTATAATTTGTGGCGTAGGGGCTCTATTTTGGAGTTATTTCAAGGGAAACAAGGTCTTTTGACATCAGATAATTGTACCTAAACATTATTACACAGAATTAAGGCTCCCAAATACATTTAAAACACTATCAAATCCCTAATTCGTCTTCTAAAGAACAAGAGGACAGAAACCAACTTAGGGTTTGCATATTCAAGATTAAAGGGTTATTCTTTTTAAGATTTCTTTGTCATTAAGGTACGTTAGTCTATCCTAAATCTCATGGGCATACGTTTTATTATTTTAACAATTTTTAAAGTCATAGAATAAGGGATATAAGAAGGATTTTGAAAACACTTTGAATACTATACATTATAACCCATTTTTGACGAGATTATCATAAATGTTTTCCATAGATTTGAAGTATATTTAAGTATCTAAATAGTATATGATTTTGAGAATTGATGTGAGAGCATGATTTACAAAATTTCCCTCTCAATGTGGAATTTGATCGATTTTTCGTGTTATGGTTGATAAATTTTATGTCCTAAAGTATGAATCAAATGTTTTACTATCATTCCTGATTTGATGTTGGTTATGGATTAAAGAGAGCGTGTTTTCTTAATTAAACCATACTATTTGTATTAAATAAAAGAAATGCATGTGATTAAATGGTTGTAGTGGACATTGCATGTTTAAGTCTCGAGAAGAGAGTGTGTGGAATATTTAATGTGCTTTCAAAATTGAGATCTCTCTTGTGATTTTATAATCTTTTGGTGGTCATTTGTATGTTTTGAATGAGAAGGGCCGTGGAATTGATATGATATGAATGACTTGCAAGTCTAGGTATGGCGATATCCTTTTGTGATATGACCTTAATAGAATGATAAAAAAAAGTGCTTGTAAGCATGATATTTATTTTTATGAGGCTAAAATTGGGCTTAAAGAGTGTTAGATGGTTACCCAAAGAAAGTACGAGTTAAAAGACTGTATACTGGAAACCGTGATTTGCTAACACAGGATTTTGGTACTCTGCTTTGTGATCTTGTGTACTTTATATTACGTCATCCCAATTTGGACTATGGTTAGGAGCCATGCTTTATGATCTTGTGTCCAACCATGAAATATTGATTTGATATAGGGATTTTTGCACCCTGATATGTGATCTTATGTGTCCTGCCTCTTACTGATACTCCAATCCTCATGGCAAACTTATATTGGGGGCTTAGCCACGGAGTCAAGGAAGGATTCCATATAGCTCATGGAATTATAGATTGTAAGGTGTACTATCTATCTCAGAAGAGAAATGAAGAGTTGAGCCATAATTTCAGAAAGATGTTTTAAAGCTCATCAAATTATGCCCATGTATTTTCAAATGTTTTATGTTGACATGTTTTTTTATGAAATACTCACACCTATGTTGTATAAAAATATATTTTTTTCTTGGATTGTTCTACGTACCACTATATTTGTGTTGACCCCCTATATTTCATGATTTGAAGCTCAGTCTCGGGGTCTCGCTAAGCAGTAAGTTGGTTTATCAGAAGTTTGAAGTCGCTGAGCCTCCCTTATTTTAGAAGGTCTTATTCTATGAAACTGTAATGCCCCGAATCTGGTACCCGGAATTCTACACGATGTGCATAACTCCTAAGGACCACAAGCTAACCCATGAGTGATATCTATACCTGAACACTGCATAATACACAGTATAAATGCAAAAATAAAGGCTATAAGGCCGTAAGTTTCAAAACTGAGACATAATATCTGTTAAAATATAATATCTGGATAGGGTATGAAATACCCAAAACAACTGAAATAATTATCTGAACATGCTAGTCTAAAAAGCCTCTAATTGTCTGAATAAGGAGTCGACGGGACATGTCCCCAACTAACTTCATCTATTGAAAGATAAAACTAAATTAACAAAATAACTCATAATATTTTCCTCAAATGATGAGGATTCACTGCTAAACCTGATTACAATTGATGCTCTGGAGCTCGTGCTTCTGAACTTATGGTATAAAAATACCATAGCTTAAATGTGTCAGTATGATTGAATGTATTGGTATGCATATGAGGTAGGATAAATGCAAAGGGTTCACATACATAAACTATACTAACTGGCTGGATAACATAAACATGAGAATGCATGCATGAATACATAATAACTGTAACTAAGATCATGACGACATGATTACTAAGCCTGAGTACCGATAACATGTGATACTGATAGCTATATAACTGAAATAACTGATACTGAGCGACTATATCTGACAGTCTAGTTTCTGATGGAACTAGATGAGTTTTGTACTATTCTGAGATGACTGTATCTGACAGTCCTGAATTTTGAAGAACTATCTAAGTTCTTTTATTGAATCTATATGACTGTATCTGACAGTCATGATCTTGTAACTAAAACTATGTGAAGTAGTTATCTAACCGATATACCCCAAATAATCGCAATATAGCTGGGTTGGGGTCCAATTTGTAACCCTAATTAGAAGAGTGTCAATACTGCGCCACTGGTAAGGACAATCTATGATTAACCCTCATATAATAGGTAACTCTAGTGAGAATGGTAGGAACCCTCATATAACAGGTTAAGCCACCTCATCTACCCTTATATTACAGGCTATGATGTCTCAACCTACATTGGCTACATATTTTAGGAACACAAGGATTGCTTCTAAAAATCACACCCTCATATAAGAGGTGAGTTCCCATCCTTGGGTTTGCTCGGTGCTAATTCCTACTCCCCTATGAATAGAAACTGAACATAATTAACTGAACTGTACTAGACTAATTTCATGGAGTTCCGTTGACTGACGAAATACTACTGAGATTTTTGAATTTACTAAGATTTCATGAGTCACATGACTGGCTGAGTTCAATGGATCATAGCTTGGCTGAGGATATCATGAAATATGACACTAGTTCTAGATACAAAACTATATTTTTTGGGTACAAGTACCCCAAGACTCGATAGAAGGAAACTGACAAAACATGAATTTCTTGAATACATGGCCAACATCAACAATTCATACTATGATAGTAGGAAATATTTCATAAAGCACATAGTTATCATAATCTTGTATATAGATTAGAATACACATGATCATGTATTAACTTCATTATTTTAATATCATAAATATATCATCATGCAATTGTATTACACAACAATCCTCATGGAAATCATTTCAAACATAGGGGAACATGTACATTCATAACTTGAGTCACAGTTTAACTATCAAGCATAATTTCTATTCTCCTAGGCTTTTTATCAAACACTTAGATTGCATGATTTACGGCTTAGGCATGAGCATGAATTTAATACAACCTTACTTCACAATTTCACCCAATTTCATGATTTCAATCCACATATTAGTGTAATTTCATAAAGACATAATAAAGGTTCCATCTTGGAATTCATACAACAACAACACATGAACATAATTAAGATCATAGAATGAATATCACAATTTGTAATTTAAAACTTTATTCTTGGGCTTCATGGACGAAAGGAGTCCATGAATGAACACTATACATACCTTAGATGGAAGATTCTTGATGATTCACGAAGAAATTTGCTTGGACTTGGATTCCCAATTGAAAACCCTAATGTGTTCTTGAGAGGATCTTGAGGGAAGTGGATATATTTTTGTGTAAATGGGGATTAATCCCGTGTTTTTGACTTATATAGGGGTGGGAGAATTATCCTTTTTCCCTTAAAAATGTGGACATTTAATGACTAAATAACTGGGCGCCGACGCTATGGGTGATGCGGTGTGTCGAGGGTTTTGACGCTATACCCGATGCGGTGCATCATAAACACATCGAGCCTCAGTTGTTTTGGCTCTGGTAGTCTGCACAATTGGTGACCAACGCAATTGGCGACGCAGCGCGCCAAGATCACATTGGTCCACTATTTTGGACTTCCAAACTTGCTTGAAATGAGTTTCAAAAAATCCAAAACTTGTCTTGGAATATCTATTGACCTTCCTGATCATGAATTAACACGAATATAAACCAATAAAGGACGTTAAGGTGGAAAAATGAATATTCCAACTTTTGATGGCAAAAATTAAGCTAAGTCTGGGCACCTAGCTAGAATTTTTTAAGTCTGTGACCCCCTTGACAAACTTAAAGGACTGAATTAAGCTTAAGTATTTTAAGGGGTCTTACAATATATCCCCCTTGAGAACATTCATCCTCAAATAAGACCAACTAAGAGGGGAAAAAAGATAGAATGAAACACATACTGAGCATGAACTACTGGAACATGATTTCATGACTGAAAAGATTGATAAATGACTATATCATACTAAGCATACATATTTGATGCATGTGTAACTGATTCCTGCATTCATTACTAAGTTTTCTGATGAACTGGGTTTCTCACAATGAGAATACACGTCGGATGCATGACTATATAACTAAATTGATATATGAATTCATGAATGAATGTGTAGTGGTATTTAATACTGAGATTATAATGGAATTCTAGCATGAACTGAGTACCAAGATTATAACTAAAGTCTGAACATGAAATTGAAAATCTTAAGGAGAACTGTTACCTTGAGCTAGACCTGAGTTGGTGGGGAAGAGGTGAGGATACTTGTCTCGCATATCTGCTTCTGCTTCCCAAGTAGCTCCCTCAACGGACAATCAATCAGTTGGCAAGGACTCTTAGTTATGACCTATAAAGGAGAAGCTCAATCCATGTACTAGTGTTGATGTGACACCCATTCTAGTAACAATGTTGGCATAACACCCAATCTATATAACAGTGTCGACATGATACCCGAACCATATAAAATCTTACTATGATTTTAAAATAATCCTCTGTTCAATGCATGATACAATCAGTAATAAAAAATAATACCAAAAATCTTACCACAAATACCCAACTCATATATAAGCACAAAATCAAGTCTTTACTATTATTAATAGCTCATGTAGTGCCCAAAGACTAGTCAAACAATCACTTTTATATGTATATATATAATCATGTAGTAAATCAATTTCAAGTTACACCAAGGCGGCACATACTCACCCAACATAACAACTATACCTATAAGCCATTACCTTACTTATATTGACTAACGACTTTAATCTCGAATACTATATCTATCCCTCACTCCCCTTTCCTTCTACTACATCTATACTCATTACTATAAGCAACTACCCATAAATACAACACATACCTATTTTCCAACCCCTCTCAACTCACCATGACATCTAGGAACCTACTACTTATTCCTTTCACTCTCAATTCAAACTTTATCAAACTCCTCTGAACCTACAAAATGCACATTTTATCTCTAAATCATATACATTACCTTTATAGTATCCCTAACCCTACTTATAAATTGTAATATATCTCCATTCATTATCCTACCTCAAATTTATGTGAAACTTATATCTTTAGAAATTAAAAGAGCAATAACTTTTAATAACTTATCTTTAATGCCACCAATTCATGTCTGAAGTCCTAAGACAGGAAATCTCCTAATATAACTATCATTATTATGTGTATCTAGACTAAGTACACTACAATTAAAAATAACCTACCTCACAAATAAGTTACACTAGTAAAGATAGTGAAGAGTCATCCCACGTGCCACTACTATGCAATGATAAAAGTTCCACTGCACCATTATCAAGGAAGCAAGGAGCCATTGTGCCAACATTGATGCGGTGTCAAATCTATTGTTGTTGTGATGCCTAACAGTGAGTCTACTATTTTATGCAATTTTCAAATCCCTTCACTCAATTATGCATAAACTATGTTTCAAAATACCGCTCGATCTAAGTGTTTCTTACCATGATAACTTAGACTAAATATAGCAAGGTGCCAAGGGATTTTGTCAAGACTCAATTAAAAATTAAGGAATACTTCTAATCACGAGAAACTAAGATATGTCTCAAATCATAAAGAAAAATATATACCTCAAAATCACACCCAGTCCTTATGATTCCCAAGCTTTTCTTGTAATAACTCACCTCATATCACTTACAATAATTACTTTCGCTTATGAAATTTGACTACCATATAGTAAAGCAATAATATAGTCAATGCAATAACAATCTATATAAGGAATACATGTATCATCCTATTATTTTTACTTAAAATTTTTTAGGCCAGTTGGCCATTTTATTAATAAATCAGCAAAAGGCTAAAGCCAGTCTACCAAAAAGAACAACATCTGACCTCAAAAACATGACCCAACTCAAATGCAAAAAGAAAACCTAATCCTATACAAATATCTGAATCTTATAAATACTAATCCCTTCTCTTTCTAAAAAGTTGTCTCCTTCAGTTAGATATATTATTGGTGGTCCATCACTTGAACTCCCAACTCTGACACTTTCTTCTCTGGATCATTTTTACCCTGAACTACAGTTGTTATTAGGGCGGCTCTTTCTATAAGATTTATTGCTCCAAAGTAAGCACCTTCTATTAGCTTCACCATCATGTTGGTACCATTGCCTCGTTTTGCTCATTATTTTTACAGGTGGTCGGGGTTCATCTGCAAAGGACTGATATCTCATGCTAGTTCTTATATGCTTCAAAAAATCCAGTGAGCATGCTTCATTTTTTTCTCATATTCCACTATTCCAATCCATATATCTGAGTTGTACATGCCCCTTTCAAACACATAGCATCCTGTAATAACATAACATAAATATTTAAAACACCCGTTTCTTCGATAATCATAAAAGATCAATTAGCGAAAGACCTAAGCTAACTAACTACACTCAAAGCTCTAATATTCATTACATCAATAGAATAACCACATAAAAAGTGCACATATCACTCATTCAAATATAATTTATAATATAAGAATATAATTTTGATCCCTCTGATCAACCTTTATCGATTAGAATAACATTGTTATAGCCTTTCAAAAATTACTCAGATACCAATTGGGAACAATAAATCTAATTATGATTATCAAGATACCAATTAGTCTACTAGATACTATTTGGATTCAACCTAGGGAGACAACACTGAGATAGCATAATAGAAGCAAAGAAAATAAGATTATTTTCCTAGATTCCTTGTAGCTTCCTACCGATTTAATATGGACATCAACACATCAATCTGTAGTGCTCTACCCAACATTTGGTCATGTACTAGGAGACTAGTAACCTGGGCTCTGATACCATCTTGTCACAACCTAATTCATGGATCATGTGGGCACCTATCCAACTCTATCCTACATAGGAGAATCCTTACCATCCAACCTTGAAATTAAGTACGAAAGTTAAATAAAATATTTTTTAAAGGAAATAATCCTTTAATCAAAACAAAACTCATATCCAAATACTTTTGTTAACTTATAACATTATAGAAATAAAATAACAGTTTCGAAAATAAAATTAAATGGACAAATAAGCACTAAATAATGAAAAGAAAGGCCTGAGACCCAACATTTTTATAAGAGTAATATGATAGGACTGGCAAAGGATTAATTGTCATAACACCTATTGAAAGTCAAATTGGCACGTAACATGGTTATACCCCTAAGAAGAGATATAGTAAGTGTAGTATCAGTACAACCATACATAATGGTTCACCAAATAGGGTTTAAAACAGGTAACAATATAAAATAAGAAGGAAATCATGACACCAGTTATGATTCCAGATAACTAAACCCTCCCAATGCCCTCTAATTGAGTTCCCTAGCTCTTACCTTACCTTCTTCACTAATAGAACTATGACTCTACATGAACACGATTATGACTTACTACTCCACCTTTAAATTATACCAACAAGAGCACTAGTCTCAAATTCTAAAATACTACAAGAACTAGACCAATGTATCCAATACCTTACATATATAATACATATACACTACACATACTGAGATTAATATAAATACCCAAATTGAGGAATACCTAAAATTTAACCTATATTTCTCAGTCCACTACTCATACTTACAACCCAAAAGAATAATATAAAATAAGTACAATCATAACACTTTATCTCAATAGGTATACAGGTATACAAATAGATTATTTACACATAGATAGATTATTTGAACAATGGTTACCATAATAATAATGTTCAATGAAATGGTGATTTCATGTATGAAAGAGGTACAAACAATCTAGAGTTAGCATAGACTATAAGTTAAGACTTGCAAGGGACGAGATTAGTTTATATACTAATATCGGCGTGACATCTATTCTAATAAAAGTGTTAGTATGACACCTGATCTATATAACAGTGTTGGCATGATATCTATTCTATATAACATCTCTATATAAACTTAAACTTTGATGTTCAATACATAACACAATCAATAATCACAATTAATACTTGAAAGATAAGCATAGAGTCAAGAAAGTCTTTACTTTTAGTGATAACTCATGTAGTGCCCAAAGACTAGTTAACCAATCACTTTGTATGTATATATATAAGCATGGAGTAATTCAATTCCATGTTACACCTGGATGACTCATACTCACCCATCATAATGTCTATGTATATCAATTATGCTTATGTCGACTAGAAACTCTAATATCAAATACTATGTCTACCTATCTATTACCTCCCCCTCTACTATGTATATACTCATTCTACTATAAGCAACTACCCATAAACACAACACACAAATATAAAACTCATTTGTCTTTTGACTAACATGATAACTAAGCACCTATAACCCATGTCCTCCACTGTCAATCCAAACACTCTTGGACTCTTCCAAACCCAAATAATCACTCTGACTTTAACTCGTGTGCATTACCTTGATAGTTTACCTAACACTACTTTAACTTATAATACTGTTATATTTATTGGCCGAATTTTAGTTTATGCACAACTATACTTTAAATAATTAAAGGAGCAATATAGTTCAATAACATATAAGTTAATTTCTCTAATTTTTTTCCCTAGTCCTGGTTATTACTTAATCCATCCAAACACTATGCTTACAGGAATAAGATATAAACTCTCTCAACACAACAATTGTTATTATGTGCATCTAGTGCAAGTCTACCACAATTAAATTATAACCTATGCAGATGAGGTCAACGCTATGGAGCGCGAAGGGTTGTCCCACACATGACTTGCCCTTTACTAACACCAGAAATTCCACTTAAAATACTTTAAAATTTTCCCTTATCTTGTACTTTAAATCTTTGTTATTTTAAGTATAGGATTCACTTAGGGTATTTTTGGATAAGGGTAAGGACAAAAGAGGTCTTAGCTGAATGAGGGTTTAGATAATCCTCAAGTTGTAGACTACCTGAATATCATTGTAATAATGGGAGTGTCACTACATTGGCATCAATACAGTGGTAGATCTACCATTACAGTGATGGGTCAGTCATATAGCAAAATTTTTGCAATTCTAGCCCAAATTTGATTTGTGTCATGACTTTTACCCACAAAATAATTCCTATAAGGTCAAAAATAATCATTTCATGGTTGAAACCTTTTCTCAAGATAATTTTTAATGTAATATTAATTTAGGTTATTATAGGTAATTGGCAACATTACTTTTGTTTCAAGGAGTTTGTGATTTTGAAGTCAATGAGTCCTTAAAGCATCTTCAATTCCAAGGTAAGTTGTACAACAGGCATTCCAAATAGGTTGAATTCCTAGAAACTTTTCCCTATGTAATTTAATATAAGAAGGAAAAATAGAATGTGGTAGTCGATTCCTTGTCAAGGAAGAATATTTTGATAAATACTTTATCTTTTAAATTGCTTGGCTTTGAATATCTAAAGGCATTGTATTCCAAGGATCCTATTTTTTCTCAAGTCATCCAAGATGGTGAGGAATAAGAAAAGAAAAAGATGTCTTAGGGATAGATATTCCATTCTTTATTCTATGTTTGATGGTTTCTTATTAAAATCAAGAGACTAAGTATGACCATGAGCTCTTAGAGAGAATTATTTGTTAAAGATCACATGATGGGTCACTTTGGCATTGACAAAATTATGAGATTCCTTGAGAAACAATTCTATTATCCAAAGATGCACAAATATATTGAATAAATTTGTGGCTAATGTATTGAATATAGAAGTTTTAAATCACCACTTATCCCTTATGGTTTGTGTGGCCCATTCCACATTCTCTAATGACCTTGTCTTGATATTTTCATAGGCTTTATTTTAGGTTTTCCAAGGATAAAAAAGGGAATAGATAGTATCTTTTTTTTGTTGATAGATTTTCAAAGATGGCACTTTTTGTTTCATGTCATAAATGTGATGATGTTTCCAATGTAGCATCGTTGTCTATTGAAAATATTAAGTTACATGGAATTCCTAAAAGCATCATAAGTGATAGGGATTCTAAGTTCCTTGGTCACCTTTGTAAAGATTTGTGGGATAAGCTTTGCACCAAGTTGTTATTCTCTACTTTTTGCCACCCATAAATCAATGGTCAAACCAAAGAAATGAATAAGACTTTAGGTTCTATACTTTGGGTATTGGTACATGATAAGCTCACCTCATAGGAGTAAAATTTTCCACTTGTTAAGTTTTCTTACAATTGAGTCATTTATCAAACTCTTAGCATAACACCATTTAAATGTGTATATAATGTTAACCCCCTTGGATATCACACCTTTTCATCAAGATTTTGTTGAATCCAAGATGGGAAACAGAGAGTAGAGGTTATAAAGAAACTCCATGAACATATGAGGCTCATCTAGAAAAGAATATCCATGAAGCGTCCAAAAGGTCCAACAAAGGATGCAAAAAAGTTTATGCTTAAACTAAGATATTTGGTATGGGTGTAATTTCAGAAGGAATGATTTCCTACTCATAGAAAGATAGATTTGATTCTATAATGAGATAGGCCCTTTTATGTTCTTGAGTGAGTCTATGACAATGCTTATAAGGTGGATCTCCTTTTAGAATATCTATTTCATAATACTTTTAACATGTGTGACCTCTCTTCATTTGATAGTCTTGATGAAGATGGTTCAAATTTAAAGAGAATTCCTTTAAAAAATAGAGTAGATGATGTAATCTAGGTTACCTTAATACCTTTTGCCCATTGTCAGTCAAGAAAGCTTCAAGCAACATAAGAGTTATTCACAAAGATGAAGATCCTCAACTATGTTTTGATGCCAAAATGAGGGTTCCAAGTGTTGATGGTTGCTTTGAGAGATGAACAAGGATCACCAAAGTGTTTATACGAGCTTTTTGAATCCCATGAGGGATTGCTCAAGTGGAGAGATAGCTCAACAAAGTTGAAAAACATTTTCTTCACTTTGGCATAAGGACTAGTAATTTGGTGCATAATGGTAAAGTTTGGTGTAGGAACTTAAGTTTGGTGATGGGACTATTTTTCCCAACTAAGAAACCCACTTTTCGGGTCACTTTTGGTTCCATGATGATAAATAGCTAGCCTTTTATTTCGTTTGCTAATTTATATTGAATTGATGAAAATACTCATATTGAGAGTTGAGCTTATGGAGCTTGTTTGAACCTTTGTTTAAAAATAATTGGTTGCAGGGTGAACTCAATTCCCTCAGAGTCAAAGTAGGAGATTAAGTGCTTGTAGGTTAATGTGAATTGAGGTCATTAGGTTTAATACACCCTTTCATTTCCATTCAATTTCCTATTTGTTTCAATCTTAATTTTTCTTTGTTCATTTATTTAATTTTGCAATTTGTTTCCATTTTTTACTTTATTTTACATCATTATTTAAGACCGTAGATATACTTTAGTAACTTTCAAACATGAATAGGCTTGGTAGGATCCTTAAAATTGAGAGGCTATTTCATATAGATATGTTCCGACAATGGACCTTTTAATAAGGCATTGTTAACATCAACTTGAAGTAATAACTGTAAGTTAGTGATAGCCAATGGGATAACTTGAATTGCCAGTAATTTTACCATAATAATGAATGTGTAATGCCCCAAATCTGGTATCCGAAATGCTACACGGTGCTCATGACCCCGAAGAACCACAAGCTAACCTATGGCTGATATCTGTACCTGTACACTGCATACATTATGTAAAATGCAAAAATAGTAGGCTGAAACAAGCCATAAGGTTAAAAAACTGAATAAAACATCTGATAAAATCATCTCTGAATAATGTGGTATCACAATACAAAAATTAAAGTAAATATCTAAAACTACTGAAGTTTGAATTAAGTCCAAAAGCCTCTAACTGACAGAACTGTCTGAATAAGGAGTTGATGGGATATGTCCCCAACTAACTCTATCTACTAAAAACTAAGCTAAAATAATGAAATAAATAATCATATCATCCTCGAATGATGAGGACTCACTGCTAAATCTGGCTATTAAAATCTGGAATGCTACTGATGCTCTGGAGCTCATGCTTCTAAACCTATGGTATAAAACACCATATCGCCAATGCATCAGTAAGATTGAATGACTAGTACGCAAGTAAGGCAGGCTGAATGCAAAGAGTTTAGATGCATGAACAATTCTAACTGACTGTATAATATGAACGTGAGAATACATACATGAATGAGTGATTGAAACTGAATTTGTGATGATACTGACTACTGAGTCTGAATACTGATAACATGAGTTAATGATAACTGATATAACAAATACTTAGAAACTGTGTCTAACAGCCTAGGTTCTGATGGAACTAGTTGGGTTCCGTACTGTACTGAATTAATTATAGCTGACAGTCTTGAATTCTGTAGAACTATCTGAGTTCTATTACTGAGACTGAGACTGAGTCTATAGCTGTGGGAAGTAGTCATTTTTCAGATATGCCCCAAATAAAGCAATATAGCTGAGTTAGGGTCCAATCTGTAACCCTAATTGGAAGGGTGTCAATACCACGCCACTGGTAAGGACAAGCTATAAGTGATCCCTCATATAGCAGGTACTCAAAGGAGAATGGTGGGACCCTCATATAACAGGTTAAGCCACCTTATCTACCCTTAAAATAGAAGGTTTGATGTCTCAACCTACGCTGGCTACGTAGTTCTAGAGAACAAGGACTTTTTCTAAGAATAAAACCCTTTAATAATAGGTCAGTTCCCATCCTTGGACTCACTCGGTGCTGAATCCTACTCCCATCTGAATTGAAACTGAACATGATTAACTGAACTGAACTAGACTGAGTTCCTTGGGTCCCGTTGACTAATGGATTACTACTGAGATTCTGGGATTAGTGAGTTTACTGAGTTTTCCTGAGTCACGTGACTGACTGTATCCTACTAAACATGGCTTGACTAAGGATATCATGAAAACATGACATAAGCTCTAGGTACACAACTAATTTGTCGGCTACAAGCACCCCCTTGACTCGATAGAAGGAAACTAACAATGCTTGACATTCTTGAATACATGACCAATATCAACAATCCATAATACAATAAGTTAGGGATTTCATGAAGTACATGGTTATCATAATCTTTTACATGAATGGAAAAGCATATAAATATGTCCTAGTTTCATCAACTAGTCTCATAAGTATTTTATAAAACATTAATAATGCACAACAATATCATAGAAGTCATTGTGATCATAAGGGTAAAGCATGCACTTATCATTTGGGTCACAATTGAGCTATGGTGCATAATTTCTAGTCCCTTAAGCATTTTATCAAACACCTTGCATGCACAATAAGGCATAGGCATAATCATCAAATTATCACTTCAAAACTCCATGAATCGACTAAACTTATAGATTTCAAGCCACACATTAACATAGTTACATGAAAAACACATAAAGATTCTAGCTTGGGAATCACATCATCATAATCCCATGAACATAATCAATCCATAATAAAATATTCATAATGCATAATTTAAAACTTGATTCTTAAAATTCATATATGGAATAAATACATAAATAAACACTATGCATACCTTAGTTCTTGATTCTACCAAGTTTGATGGTGGAATTTCCTTGAATTTGAATCCCCAATTGTAAATCCTAAACTTGTTCTCGAGGAAAATTGAGTGAAACTAGTATATTTTGGGTGAAAAATAGCTGAATTACGTGTTATAGGGTTTATATAGGGGTGGGAAATTGACCTTTTTGCCCTTAAAAATATGGACATTTAATGACTGAAATTAGGCATCGGCGCGATACCGGACGCGTCATGCCATGATCGCACTAAGCCTTATTAGTTTCACTGGTAGTCCCTACAACAATGTTAACCAATGCGATGGGCGATGCGGCGCGCCACGATCGCGTTGGTCCACTGTTTTGGGTCACCAAACATGGTCTAATCAAGGTTTAAAAAATCCAAAGCCTGTTCGGGAACACCTATTGACCTCTCTGATCATGAATTAACAAACATACGGACCATTAAAGGACATTAAGGTGGAAAAATAAGATTGCCAACTTTTGAAGGCAAAAAATAAGCTAAGTCTAGGAACTTAGCTAGAGTTTTCTAAGTCTGGGACCCCTTGACAAGCTTAAAGGACTGAATGAAGCTTAGAAATTTTGCGGGGTCTAATAATATCTCCCCTTGGGAACATTCATCCTCGAATGAAACTAACTAAGAGGGGAAAAATGATGACTTAAGAACGTATGGGACATGAATAACTTTAACATGATTACGTGACTGATAAACTGAATGTATCATACATAACATGCATATCTGATGTATGTATAACTAATTCATGAATGCATGACTGAGATTTCTGATAAGTTGAGTTTCTCATAATTAGGATCCATATCTGATGCATGAATACATGACTGACATAATGCATGAAAATATGACTGGATATGCAATGGTAATTTAATACCGAGTTTATAATAAGAATTTGAACTTGAAAATGAATGCCAAGTAGTAACTGAAATTTGGACATGAAACATAAAAAAGCTTTAAGGAAAGCTATTACCTTAGGCTGAGTCTAATTAGCGGAGAAGAGGTGACGATACTTGGTTCACATGTCTGCATCTTCTTCCTAAGTAGCTCCCTTAATGGACTGATTACGCCAAAGAACTTTGACTAGAGAAACTTCTTTGTTCCTCGGTCTGCGATTCTGGTAGTCAAGAATTTCAACTGGAATCTCTTCATAAAAAAGGCTATTCTGAATATCTATGCCCTCAATAGGTACTACGACTACTGGGTCACCTATGCACTTCTTGAGAAAAGAGACATAGAAGACTGAATGAAATGATGCTAGATTTGAAGGCAATTCAAGCTCATAAGCTACCTAGCCAAAGTGATTGAGAATTTTGAAGGGACTGATATATCGGGGACTGATCTTTCCCTTCTTGCCAAATCTCATCACTCCCTTCATGGGAGAGATGTTTAGATGAACAAAGTCACCAATCTCAAATTTGAGATCCTTTCTGTGCATATCCGCATGAGACTTCTGTCGGCTCTGAGCAGCCCAGAGTCTTTCTCTGATCAACTAGACTTTTTCTAAGGCATCAAATACTAAGTCAGGCCCTATAACTGAGGCCTCACTAACTTCGAACCAACTGACCAGAGATCTGCACCTCCTACCATATAGAGCTTTGAATAGAGCCATCTTAATATTGGAATGATAGTTGGTGTTGCATGCAAACTCAATCAAAGACAAGTAGTCATCCCAACTACCCTTAAAATAAATTGCACATGCTCACAACATATCTTCTAAAGTCTGAATAATCCTTTTTGCTTGACTATTTATCTGAGGATGGAAGGTTGTACTAAGATAAAATTAGGTACCAAGACCCTTTTAGAACACTTTCTAGAAATGAAAGGAGAATTGCATATCTCTGTCTGAGACAATAGATAATGGAACACCGTGCAATCTAACCAACTCTCTAATATAGAGTTTGGCATAATCCTCAGTTGAATAAGAGGTATGGATAGGAAGGAAATAAGCTGATTTGGTCATCCTACTACAATGACCCAAACTAAATCATGCTGATGACGAGTACAAGGTAAAACCATCATGAAGTCCATATTCACTTCTTGCCACTTCCAAGTAGGAGTATTAAACTCTTGCATGGACCCACTAGGTTTCTAATGCTCTATCTTAACATGCTGAAATGTAGAGCACTTAGCCATAAACTCTGCCATATCTCTCTTCATTCCACTCCACTAATAGATCTCCCGCAAGTCGCGGTACATCTTTGTGGACCCAGGATGAAAAGAGTAGAGTGCACCATGTGCTTCTACAAAAATTCACTGCCTCAAGTCGTCTCCACCTAGCACACATAGATGACCTTAGAAATGCAATAAACCAATTCCTCCTGGGGATAAAACCTCTACTTTCTGATTTTTAACCGACTCTTTCAACATAACAAGATTGGGATCTCTATCCTGATTTTCTTTTACCTTAAAAACTAGGGATTATTCTAAACTACTCTAAACTCATAAATTAGCCTCTTCTGAATTAACTAGATGGATACCTAGTCTGGTAAGCTGATGGACTTCTTGAGCTACATTCCTCTTACTGTCTTCAACATGAGCAACACTACCTATAGACATTTTACTGAGAGTATCAGCCACTACGTTGGCCTTCCTCGGATGATAAAGGACACTCATGTCATAATCTTTTAAGAGCTCTGACAACCTTTTCTGACAAAGATTGAGATCTTTTTGAGAGAATACATACTTAAGGCTTTTATGATCTGTGAACACATCTACATGAACACCTATAACGCCCCAAACATGGTGCCCAAAATACTACAGGGTGCTCATAACCCCGAAGGACCACAAGCTAACCCATGATAGATATCTGTACCTGTAAACTGCATCATATAATATGATAATGTGAAAACACCCACTAAAAGGCCATAAGGTTTAATACTGAACAAAATCTGAATAATAAAACATCTGAGTGGGGTAATAAAATACCCAAAACAAAATTGAAAATGCTGAAAACTGAAACATGATAGTCTACATCTAGTCTGAAAGCCTCTAATATCTGAATAATATGAATACAAAATCGATGGGACATATCCCTAACTAGCTCCAACTAATAAGCTAATCAATGATATTGTAAGTAAATAATCATGCCCTTGAAGGATGAGGACTCACTCCGTACTTTGACTACTAAAACTAGAATCTACTGCTGATCTAGAACTCGTGTCTCTGAACCTATAGTGTAACATAAAAAGAAAGAACCATAGCGCAAATGCGTCAGTACAATGGAATATACTGAGTATACATATGAGGTAGGCTATATGCAAGGGTTCACATATATAATTATCACTAACTAACTGTCTAACATGAACGTGAGAATGCATGAATAAATATGTAACTGTTACTGACAATGTGATAACATGATTAATAACTGATGACTGATAACATAAGAGACTATATCTGACAGTTCTGAATTTGATGGAACTATCTGAGTTTTGAACTGTAACTGAGTTCACTATATCTGACAGTCCTGAATTCTAGAAAACTATCTGAGTTCTATTACTGGGACTGATTGATTGTATATGACTATCCTGATTCTATAACATAAAATTATGGGAAGTAGTTATCTAACTAACGTGCCCCTGATATACCATTAGGGCTGATTTGGGGTCCAATTTTTAACCCCAATTAGAAGGGTGTCAATACCGCACCACTGGTAAGGATAAGATATTGGTGACCCTCATCTGATAGTATCCCCTGTATGAGAACGGTGGGGCCCTTATCTGATAGTGCTTATCCATCTCATTAGTACTCACTGACAGTGTTGATGTCTCAACCTATGCTAGCTACATAGTTCTGGAAAGCAAGGATGACTTCTAAGGATCACACCCTCATCTGATGGTATGTTTCCCCATTCTTGAGTTCACTCAGTGCTAATTTCTATTCCTGTTTGAATAGACACTGAACATGATTTACTGAAATGAACATGACCTGAATTACTGAATTCTGTTGATTGATGGAATACTACTGATATCTAATAACTGACTGAGTTTATTAGATCATAGAGATTTTCTTGAGTCATAAGACTGTCTGAAGTATAAGGATTCATAGATTAACTGAGAGTATCATGAAAACATAACTTGGCTCTAGGCACAGAGCTAATGTTTTGGGTATAAGTACCCCCAAGACTAGATAGAAGGAAACGAATAAAGCATGACTTGCTTGAATACATAATAATCGTCATAATACATTTACTGAAGCATTTCATAAAACATGTGATAGACATAATCTTGTACATGCATGGGGATTTCAAGATATCATGCTAATTAGACACTTTTCCTTTATCTAGGCATTTAATCAAACACATGGTAGACTTAGAATGTGTAAAAAACATCATACAAAAATTAAATATCATGATTCAATTCTAATTTAATCATTTAGGGGTTTAGTCATAGGATTTCATGATTCTATACCTATACAAATCAACCCATATGGAATTTAGCACTCATTTATGGAATACAATTCAATTATTCATAATCAACATGAATAAGAGTAACCAAATTATGAAATTCATAAGAAAATCCATAACTTGAATTTAGAAAAGGAATTCTTGGGCTT
Organism: Capsicum annuum; assembly: GCF_002878395.1. Classification (NCBI taxonomy): domain Eukaryota; kingdom Viridiplantae; phylum Streptophyta; class Magnoliopsida; order Solanales; family Solanaceae; genus Capsicum; species Capsicum annuum. The sequence goes on from NC_061121.1 coordinate 119,124,145, forward strand.
CATGGATGAAAGCAATCCATGAATGAATACTATGCATACATGGGTTAAGGTTCTTGTTGTTCTTGAACTTGAACAATTGGAAATCCCTTAGTTCTTGAAGAAGATTAGATTTTGTTCTTGGATATTAAGGTTAGAGAGAAACTCTAATATTTTTTCTGAAATTATAATGAGAATGTGATCTCTAACCGGATTTAACTAGGTATCTAAACGGGTGGGAAAAAACCAAAAAGTCCCTCTAAAACAACTTGAAAATTCATTGAATGAAACCAACAATGGCTCGTGCGACGGTCCATTACTGGGTCGATGGTCCGTTTTTTTGACTATCATAGGTGGACTAGAATAGGGTTTCACTGCCTAGGTAGCGATAACTCGTGCAACGGTCCTTCATTTTTTACCATCGTTGGTGGATCAGAATAGGGTCTCACTGCCTAGGTAGCGATGCCTCATGCGACTGTCTATCACTGGATCGATAGTACATTATTTCAACTATAGTAGGTGGACCAAAAGGTTAACCCACTACCTTGGCTGTGATAGTCTAAGCGATGGTAATCGTTAGATCGATGGTCCATCAACTTAGCTGTTGCACTTGTGCGATTCTGATAGCTCTGAGTAAACCCACTACCTTGCATATGATGATTGAATGAAGAAGATGATATGATAATGATGAATTGGAAGTCAGGTATGATGATATCCTATAGAGTATGACATGTGATTGATTTGAACAAAGTTTGAATGCATTGATTTTCATGAGAAAAGTGGATGCCCGAAGAAGGCGTTTGAGTGAAAGGGCTCATCGCTGAAAACCGTAGTTCCCGATGTGGGTCATATGATATTTGTATCCTACATGGGAGGATAATAAAATAATTGGGACATCTCACATGGGGAGATTCCCTGCGGTGTACAAACATGGGGGGTATACCAACTCCAAATCCTGGTGGCTACTTGGATTGGAGGCTTGGCCACCGAGCACCAGAGGCGAATTCCACATAGCCGTAGAATTACAATTGTAGGGTATTCCACCCAGCTCAATCGCATTACATTGGTATTGAAAACTATTACATTACGCCCATGTGTTTTCAAATAATTTGATATGAAACTGCTTTATGGCTCTCACCTATATTGTGTAAAAATATTATATTTCTATTTTGATTTCTCTGCGTACCAGTACTTTTGTATTGACCCCCTCCCCTTCCAGGTTGGAAGGCAAAGTCTAGGGGTCCACACAACTAGTAGATTCCTTCCGAAATATTATAGAATCAAGTGGTGAGCCTTCTATATTTCGAAAGGCCTGATGTCTGTAGTTTAATTTATCATTTATTAGTTTTGGGTCTACTAGAGGCCTTGTCCTAGTTTTCAGATAGATATTTGTTTTAGTCATGTAGTAGAGATTTCACAGACGTTATAGAGATGCTGTGTTAAGATTGTGGGACATTATTCCCCATTATTACTTTCGCATGATTTTTGACCATGTTTCTGTTATATTGTGTATCTTCCGTATTTCTTTTATCATATGAATTGTGTGCATGATTACCATACAGATAGGGGTGTTTCAGGCCTCATGGTTCTGAATACTCATCATAGCCAGGGCCCCGGTTTTGATCGTGACAAACTTGGTATTAAAGCATGGTTTATGGTCCCAGGTTATCTGTGAAATTATGTTGGGTAAAGTCCTGTTTATGGGTGTGTAGCGCGTCTCACTTATCAGCAGGAGGCTGTTGGGAATTTAGGAAATGTTTCCCTTCTTTGTGATTTAGTTCGTGCTTCAGAGTCTGAATTGTCCCATAAACAATGATCTCTTGTATTTTAGAAACACAGTTATGCCTCCACGTCATCTTATCGATCAGAATGCTCAGGCAGATGAGGTCCGTCCCACCCATGGGATACGGACTCATAACAAATCTCACATTCTAAAACTTGTACCTACTCTGGGAGTCCCTCCAGTCCTGAGCAGTCCACCTCAGGCTCCGCAGACTAATGTCAGCCGTCCCCCAACTACTCAGGGAGATATTTCAAATGCATAATTCAGATGGTCTATTCATATGCTGACACGGTTGGTAGCAAACCAGGCTCAATGATCAAAAGATGTTGGCTCTGCATCTGTTACGTCTGAGGCTTCTAGGGTCGAACATTTCATGAAGATGAACCCACCTAAGTTCACTGGCACCAAGGTGGAGGAAGATCCACAAGAGTTCATGGATGAGATGGAAAAAATCTTTAAGGTAATGCATGTGGATGAGGTTGAAGGGGTGGAACTAGCAACATATCAGCTCAAGGATGTTGTGAATCAGTGGTATGCTAACTGGGAGGATGCAAAAGGTGAGAGTGCTGAGCCCACAGTTTGGGAAGAATTTGTGGAAACTTTCCTTGATCGATTCTTTACTCTAGAGTTAAGGGAGGCCAAGGTGGAAGAGTTTATGAATCTGAAGCACGACAGTATGAGTGTCCATGAGTACACTTTGAATTTTAATAAACTAGCCCACTATGCACCAGAGTTGACTAGTAATATGAGATCCCAGATAAGGCAATTTGCATCCGGCCTTGCTGATAACTTAGTACTTGAGTGCCGGGGGGCTATGTTGAACAAGGAGTTGGACTTTGCTCGACTGACCATTTATATGCAGCAAATAAAAGAGAAAAAAAAAAGAAAATTTCATAAACAAGAGAGAAATATAGGAAACCAAAGAGATCCAGAACCGCGAATCAGAATAACATCCATCCACAGAGCGGCAACTAGGGAAATAGATGGCAAAAAAAGAAGTCTTGGAGTAATGCACAGTCTGCTGCCAGTGCCCCAGCGCCTAAACCACCAGCAGACAGGCGATCTCAGAGTTTCTATAATCAGCATAGATCGAGAGCCCCAAATACTCAGTTGCAAGGGAGTGTGGCCCAACAACGTCGTACTTATCCATGGTGTGATATTTGTGGGAGGAATCACCCAGGGAAGTGTTTTTTTGAGGGGAAAAATTGTTATACTTGTGGCAAGGTGGGACATCTTCAAAGAGATTGCCCTTCTACTGGAGGAAATACAGGAGGGACTAGGCCCTAAGCTGCCCCCACAACTCTTCCTCCTAAGGGTGCCCCTTCAGCTACCGAGAGCGGTCGCAACCGTTTATATTCTTTGACTAACCGCCAGGTGGTTGAAGCTTCACTAGATGTTGTCATCGGTACGTTACAAATTTTTTCTCATGATGTTTATGTATTGCTTGATCTCGGGTTTACTTTATATTATGTGACACCCTATGTTGCTGTTGGTTTTGGGTTTGATCCCAAAGTCATTGAAGAACCCTTCACTATTTCCACTCTTGTAGGTGATTCTATTATTGATAGAAGGGTTTATAGAAATTGTATTGTATCTATTATTAGTAGGGATAGTGTGGCCAACCTTATAGAACTTGATATGGTAGATTTTGATGTCATCCTTAGGATAGACTGGCTCTATTCGTGTTATGCCACACTTGATTGAAAAACTCGAAAGGTCACTTTTTATTTTTCGAATAAGACACCAATTGTATGGGTAGGGAGTTCTGTAGAACCTAGAGGTCACTTTATCTCTTATCTTAGAGCCCGAAAGCTTATCTCCAAAGGCTGTATATACCATCTAGTCCAAGTAAAAGATTCAAGAGTTTAAAATCTTATTTTCAGTCAGTCCCTGTAGTGAATGAGTTTCCAGAAGTCTTTCCCAAAGATCTCCCAGGGATACAACCCAATAGGGAAATAGATTTTGGCATTGATGTGTTGCCAGACACTCATCCTATTTCTATTCCGCCATATAGAATGGCTCCCGTGGAACTGAAAGAGTTAAAAGAGTAGCTAGCAGACCTTCTAGATAAGGGTTTTATTCACCTCAGTGTGTCCCCTTGGGGTGCACCTGTACTTTTCGTGTGAAAGAAAGATAGTTCCCTTCGTATGTGCGTAGACTATCTTCAGCTGAATAAGGTCATAATTAAAAACAAGTATCGTCTTCCTAGGATTGATGATCTTTCTGACCATCTTCAAGGTGCTAAGTGTTTTCAAAAATAGATCTTCGTTTGGGTTATCATCAGTTGAAAGTTAGGGAATCAAACATTCCTAAGACAGCCTTTTGAACCCGATATGGTCACTATGAGTTCTTAGTCATGTCCTTTGGGTTGACCAACGCCCCTGTAGCCTTCATGGATCTTATGAATAGGGTATTCCATCAGTTTCTAGACTTGTTCGTCATAGTGTTCATTGATGATATTCTGATCTATTCCAAAAGTGAAAAGGACCATGCCAATCATCTCCGAATTATTCTTCAGACCCTTAAGGATCATCAGCTGTATGCCAAATTTTCTAAGTGTGAATTATTGTTAGATACTATTGCCTTCTTGGGTCATATTGTGTCCAGTGACAGGATAAGAGTGGATCCCC
>NC_061121.1:119128633-119130126 GCF_002878395.1 Capsicum annuum
CCCTTCTCGAGGGTGTAGATGGTTTTATGGTTTATTGTGATGCGTCTTGTGTGGGACTTAGTTGTGTATTGATGCAGCGTGGTAAGGTGATAGCTTATGCATCTAGGCAGTTAAAGGTGCATGAGCGCAATTACCCCACTCATGACTTGGAGTTAGCAGCCGTGGTGTTTGTACTTAGAATCTGGAGGAACTATCTCTATGGAGTGCATGTTGATATTTATACTGACCATAAGAGTTTGCAGTATATTTTCTCGCAGAAAGACTTGAACCTCAGGCAGAGGCGTTGGACGGAGCTTTTTAATGACTATGATATGAGTCTGTATTACCATCCGAGCAAGGCAAATGTTGTAGCTAACGCCCTCAATAGGTTGTTTATGGGCAGCCTTTCTTATGTTGAAAAAAGGAAGGAAGAGATGGTGAAGGATATTCACTGCCTCATGAATCTGGGAGTGCGACTCTTAGATTCCGAAGATGGAGGGGTGATTGTTCATGAGTTAGCTAGGTCATCCCTTTGTGCTGAAGTTAAAGAGAAGCAAGTTGAAGATCCCATCTTGATGCAAATCAAGAAATATGTGGGTCAACAGAAGGTAATGTCGTTTGAAATTAGGAGTGATGGTTATCTGAGATATCAAGGTAGGTTGTGCATTTCGAATATTGATAGACTGCGGAAAAGGATCCTTGATGAAGCTCACACTTCGATGTATATCATTCACCCAGGCTCTACTAAAATGTACCATGATATGAAAACCTTGTATTGGTGGAATAACATGAAACATGATATAGCTGATTTTGTGTCCAAGTGTTTGAAATATTAACAAGTAAAGGTAGAACACATGAGGCCAGGTGGTACTTCCCAAGAGATAGCCCTGCCTTTATGGAAGTGGGAGATGATAAACATGGACTTCATTACAGGACTTTCGAGATCCCAAAACTAGTATGACTCTATATGGGTGATTGTAGATCGGTTAAGAAAGTCAGCCCACTTTTTGCCTGTGAGGACTAACTATTCAAGAGAGGGTTATGCTAAGATTTACATTAAGGAGATAGTTAGGTTGTATGGGGAACCAGTGTCCATTATATTCGATAGAGGTACACAGTTTTTATCTCAGTTCTGGAGATCTTTTCAGAAGGGTTTAGCTACATAAGTGAATTTGAGCACAACTTTCCACTCTCAGATGGATGGGCAAGCTGAGCGTACCATTCAGACCCTCGAGGATATGTTGAGGGCATGCATCATTGATTTCAAAGGTAGTTAGGTAGATCACCTGCCACTGGTTGAATTTGCTTACAATAATAGTTACCATGCCAGCATCAAGATGGCTCCTTTTGAGGATTTGTATGGGAGGAGATGTAGGTCTCTGATAGGATGGTATGAAGTGGGTGAGACCCAGTTATATGGGCCTGATCTTGTTCATCAGGCGATGGAGAAAGTGAAGATCATTAGAGAATGACTCAAGACTACTCAGAGTCGTCAGAAGTCCTATGTCGATGTT